>NC_091957.1:20787841-21026579 GCF_031021105.1 Erythrolamprus reginae | reverse complement strand
AAAGACTTTGCAGAGAACAGCGTGCTTGCAGAGGCACTGAAAGGGTGTCTTTTGAAGAAAGAAAAAGGAGGGGCGCCCCCCTTGCCTTTCTTCCTTCCCACTCACCCTTTAGCCTAGCCTTGCTTCTTCCACCCGCCCCCTTTAGCTGCTCCTCCATGCCCTCTGTTTGCCTCCCTTCTAAAGTTTGGGATTTTCCTGAAGGATTTGCACGCATTATTTGCTTTTACATTGATTCCTATGGGAAACATTGTTTCGTCTTATGAACTTTTCACCTTACGAACCTCCTCCTGGAACCAATTAAGTTTGTATCATGAGGTACCACTGTATTTTCTGTTACTCCCCCCCCCCGCGCAGATGTAAACATTTCACACACACACACCAAACTCTCTGGCAGGATAATTGTTTGCAATATTTTTTGCTGAAAAAACTCAAGTGGCTTATCAGCGTGATTGGGGTGTGATGTGTTTTGAGTGACACCTTAATTTATTTGGGTTCATGCTGTCCGCTGCCAACATTTTTAGACACAGTAAACATAGCAGTCGTTCCTTGTCTGCCACCGTAGTCACAGTGAAGCCAAGCTTCATATTTCCTCATCTTAGCTTTCGGGAGACTTAATTTGTCTCATGATCTCCGCCTCTCTCCTCCTTTCTTTTCATCCCTGTTCAATATTTTTCCATGCTGTCTCTTAAGGGTTTGTTATTTGCACTTCATCTCCTGCTCTGTGCTATTGCAAAAAAAACCCTACTCCCTGCAGCAAACCCCTCCCCCCCATGTTTCCTGGGATCACACACCGCCACAGCATTGCTCCACAACACACACACACCCAGGGGGCCCACCCTACTATTTGAGAAGCACTGCAATAAATAGAAGCAGGATAGCTTTTGGGGCAGCAGCACAAAAAACCCCGGGCGATCCTCAGTTGCATTAACCAAGGCGGATAGACTCAAGATCACATAAAGTTCTAGTAATGCTTTACAAAGCCTTAGTAAGGCCCTCGTTGCAATGCTGCATCCAGTTCTGATCACTATATTAAAAAAACAAACCAATGACATTGAGACTCTGGAAAGAGTAAGGAAGACGATTAGGGGGCAGGAATCAGGTATGTCGACTTTAATGAAAGAAAAGACACAATAGCAGTCTGCCAATATTTGAGGGGCTAGCAGAAAGTGTGATAGATGGTTTGTGTAGTCCCTGCCAGGCTGAAATATCCCAAATGGCCACCTGAGGGCAGTGTTTTCATTCCCTGTGTTATAGGTGGTCTTTTCAGTCCTTGCTAGGCTGAAATATCCCGAATGGCCACCGGAGGGCACTGTTTGCATGCCTGTGTGATAGATGGTATTTATAGTCCCTGCTCGACTGAAATATTCCTAATGGCTATTACATGCCTGTGCCATAGATAGTCTTTGTAATCCCTGCCAGGCTGAAATACCCCGAATAGGCACTGGAGAGCACTGTTTTCATTTCCTGTGTTATAAGATGGTCTTTTTAGTCCCTGCCCGACTGAGATATCCAGAATGGCCACCAGAGGGCACTGTTTTCATTCTCTGTGCTACAAATGGTCTTTTTAATCTTTGCCAGGCTAAAATATCCTGAGTGGCCACCAAAGGGCATTGTTTTCATTCCCTGTGCTACAGATGGTCTTTGTAGTCCCTGCCAGGCTGGACTATCCCGAACGGCCACCAAAGGGCATTTTTTTCATGCCTTGTGCTACTAGATGATTTTTTTAGTCCCTGCCCAACTGAATTATCCAGAATGGCCACCAGGCGGCACTGTTTTCATAAGCTGTGCTATAAATTGTGGTTTTAGTCCTTGCCAAGTTGAAATGTCGTAAATGGCCAGTGTTTACATGTCCTGTACTATAGATGGTCTTTGTAGTCCCTGCTGGGCTGAAATATCCCAAATGGCCACCGGAGGACACTTTTTCCATGCCCTTTGCTATTTGGCCTTTATAGCCACTGCCACACTGAAATATCCCACATGACCACTGGAGGGCACTCTTTTTCATACCCTATGGCTATATAGATCGCGTGTGTCAAAACTCGATCGCATCACGACATACCGCAAAGTATTGTGATTTTTTTCCGCAAAAATCGTGGACCTTAGCCTGCGCGTGACACAAGGCCTTAGTAACCCTTGGAGACTGCAGTGCCCAAGATTGGCTCAGGAGATTGGCTCTTGCTTGTTCTACAACCCCACCCTCCAATTATGAATATTTAACTATAGTTATGCCCATCATGCTTTTCCCACCCTCACATTTTGGGATGCTTGCCAAGGGGCCCCAGGCCCCTTCTGCCGTGTGATCACCCATTGGCCCCAGGCCCCTTCTTCCGTGTGATCACCCATTGGTATCCTTTCCAAGGTTTCAAACTGTATCCATTTAATGGCCGTTTGACTCGCTTAAGGACCATGCCCAAAATTAAAGGCCATAAGAGACTTCCCTTTAAGGACCCTGCTGCCTAACAACAAATTTTCCGGTTCTTAAGACTACCGGTAACCATCTAACTACCGGCCGCACCTTCCAAAATAGCCACCACCATTGGAGCAGTTTCCAGTGAATTGATATTTTCTGAAACATTTTTTTCCCAAGAAATCGCAAAAACCGCACCGTGATTTCACTTGATTGTAAAATTAAACATATCCCTCTTTCTCCCTTCCCTCCCCACGGGGATCGAGGATCTTTATTGAATTAATTAAATTAAATCTTCAATACTGTTCAGCCGGCACGGCAAAGCAAGAACGTGTCCAGATTCCACCCCGCTGAGTCCAGAGAAAATGACATTTGGCTTTTTTTAATGTACACGGACGGGCTTTCGAAAAGGAAAAACAAAGTCCAGGACAACCATCACACCGTATACGCACAGAACACAGACCCAGCGGCAAAAAGGAAAGGCGCATCACGTTTGGGGGAAACAGGAGGCGGCGTGACGGGTGCCCGAGGGCTCCGGGCGAGCCTTCAGAATTCCTCGTGGACGTTCCGCGCGTAATCCATCAGCTTGCTGCCGGTGAAATACTCGCTGTATTTTAAAATCTCCTCCAGCTCCAGGTGGTGGTTTTGGTTCTCATCCGCCACGGCAATCATCTGCTTGGCTTCGTTCAAGGCGTTGTACTCGTTCATGGGGTCCATGTACTCCTAGGAGGAAAGTGAGGAAAGGAGCATCCAACATCAGCAATTCAAGATAAAGCATCCGCCCGCTCCATTCTCAAAAAGGTGCCAACAGCTCTTCAGGGAAGGGCTTCAATTGTCAAGCTGGTCTTATTTATTTACCGTATTTTTCGGAGTATAAGGCGCCCCTTTTTCCTCATTAAAGAGGCTGGAAAGTTGGGAGTGTCTCATACGCGGAATGTAGCTTTTTTGAAGCTTTTTTCCCCCAGCCCTAACAAGGCGCTAACCATCTTCCCAGCTATAACCAGCTTGCAGATCTTTTCATTGCTACTCTCTCCAAAGGAGGGTTTTTTCCCAGCCCTAAGTCTTCGCAGGCTTTTTTCATTGCTACTCTCTGCAAAGGTTTTTTTCATTGCTACTCTCTCCAAAGGAGGGTTTTTTCCCAGCCCTAAGTCTTCGCAGGCTTTTTTCATTGCTACTCTCTCCAAAGGAGGGTTTTTTACCAGCCCTAAGTCTTCGCAGGCTTTTTTCATTGCTACTCTCTCCAAAGGAGGGTTTTTTCCCAGCCCTAAGTCTTCGCAGGCTTTTTTCATTGCTACTCTCTCCAAAGGAGGGTTTTTTCCCAGCCCTAAGTCTTCCTAGGCTTTTTTCATTGCTACTCTCTGCAAAGGTTTTTTTCATTGCTACTCTCTGCAAAGGCTTTTTTCATTGCTACTCTCTGCAAAGGCTTTTTTCATTGCTATTCTCTGCAAAGGCTTTTTTCATTGCTACTCTCTCCAAAGGCTTTTTTCATTGCTACTCTCTGCAAAGGCTTTTTTCATTGCTACTCTCTGCAAAGGCTTTTTTCATTGCTACTCTCTGCAAAGGCTTTTTTCATTGCTACTCTCTGCAAAGGTTTTTTTCATTGCTACTCTCTGCAAAGGTTTTTTTTCCAGCCCTAAGTCTTCGTAGGCTTTTTTCATTGCTACTCTCTCCAAAGGATTTTTCCAGCCGTAAGTCTTCGCAAGCTTTTTCATTGCTACTCTCTGCAAAGGCTTTTTTCATTGCTACTCTCTGCAAAGGCTTTTTTCATTGCTACTCTCTCCAAAGGCTTTTTCATTGCTATTCTCTGCAAAGGCTTTTTTCATTGCTACTCTCTGCAAAGGCTTTTTTCATTGCTACTCTCTCCAAAGGCTTTTTTCCCAGCCCTTATTCTTTGCAGGCGGTGCTAACCTTCTTCCTGGCTTGCAGCATTTATTTTTATTCCTACTCCCTCTGAAACAGTTTTTCCTGCCCTAAATCTTTGCAGGCTTGTTTTCAACCCTATTCCCTCTGAAAAAGCTTTTTTCAGCCCTAACCAGGGGATAAAATAATGTACTGAAGCTGACCAGACTAAGGGCGCTAGCTAGAGGAATACCTGGTAGGTAGATTCTTTCCCCCCTATTTTCCTTCCCCAAAACTCCAGTGCGTCTTATACTCCCAAAAATATGGTAGTTTATTCTTATATTTATAGAACACCCATGTTTTTGTCTGAATCAACTGTGGGCTCTAGCGGCCTAAGATTTAACCAGTATCTCCCATTCTCTGTGTCAGTACTACGCACCTCTCTGGTTGGGGGGGTTTGTCAATATATGAACTAACCAGCAATGTATGTTTGGGGAATTAGCATAATGTTGCTTTAAGGGCTAGTGCTGCAATTAGCTATAAAAGGGAGTCGGTTGTGTTTCTCTCTGTTATTGCTGTTATTGTTGCTAATACTTGCCCTATTGCTCTTTATTTATTACTTAGATTTGTATGCCGCCCCTCTCCGAAGACTCGGGGCTCTTGCTAACACACTAACTCCCTCTCTGCTAGTTTTGTCAGTGTGACTATACTATAGACTTGCTGTGTGCTAAATGTTGGTCTATGCATTATATATGTAAGTAATACTGTTCAAGATTTTTTTGCCTCTTCTCAAGAACCTTTTGCCTCTTACAAACTTGAGCCGCTGAAACTGTAACTGGAAAAGGCGGGGAGAAGCCTCCGTGGGGCCTCTCTAGGAATCTCCTGGGAGGAAGCAGGGCCTCCACCCACCCTGTGGTTTCCCCAATCGCACACATTATTTGCTTTTACATTGATTCCTATGGGAAAAATTGCTTCTTCTTACAGACTTTTCTACTTAAGAACCTGGTCATGGAACGAGAATTAAGTTCGTACCACCACTGCCATCTATACTCTGTTTTAAGTTTAGGATTCTAACATTGGTTATATGCCCAGTGTGGGATGCCAACACTCTGTTTAATTGAGGAGATGCTCCATCCTTGGCACAAGGGAGAACAGAATGGAGCAGCCTTCAGATTTTCATTTTATTTACATCCCACCTATTAACTCAAGGGGAAGGACCTGCCTAAGACCCCTTTCCCCTCCCATTTTCCACACAATGACAACCCTGTGAGGTGGGCTGGACTGAATGGAAGGGACAGGCCCAAAGTCACCCAAGCTGGCTTTGATGCCCAAGGCGGGGCTAGAACTTAAAGAGTTTCTAGTCTGGTGCCTTAACCACTAGAAGACCAGACTTGATTCTAGGAAAAACCTCATTTGTTTCTTTTTCTGTCCAAACAACATTCATTTCCACACATCTCTTTTTCAAAGAATTTCCAGACCTATTTCTAGCACTGTGTCTCAACTCTTTTTTTTTAAAGTCTGGTGCCCAGAAATGAGTGCCCAAATTTTTCCAAAATAAGGTCGAGTAGCTGTGATGGTCGCCCATCCCCCCTTTAGCAGCTTGGGGGGAAAAGGGTTTCTGGATTTTTTAGTCCATGAAGCATAAAGGAAACACTTGCATTGCCCTTTGGTGGCCTCCAGAAAATTGGAGAGTTTGTAAAATGGAGAATGAAAAGATGGAAAAAGAAGAAGAGGAAGAGGAGGAAAAAGAAGAAGAAGGAGGAGGAGGAGGAGAGATAAGGAGGATTCAAGTGAAAAAGGAAACATTGAACAGATGCAATGAGATGCAGGAGAAGGGAAAAGCTGCACATTTCATGGGTCCTCCGAGAGGAAAGCACGCGAAAATGTTAGCACCCTAATTCATCAGTGAAGGATGAAAGGGGGATTAATGCTGGGGTAGAACGGTGCCAATGAGATTAATCGGTAATCCTGGTTATATAATCTGCACCTAGAACAGATCCAGACACAGAACAAACATCTTTGCTGACCCACTTTCTCCGTTAAGGAAAAAGTACAGTCCAGGGCATGTTTTAATGCAGTGTTTTTCACCCCTTTAAAATGTGTGGGCTTCAACTCTGAAAAAGCTACGCTGGCTGGAGAATTCTAGGAGTCGAAGTCCACATAACGTAGAGGGAGTTGCCAATCTTGAAATCACTTGTTTTAATCCACGTCCCTGAACCTGGGACAGGCCCAATGTCTCAGCCAATTCCCTGAATTCCCCAGCAGACACAGAATCCTGGGAAATAAAGCTCATACACCTGAAAGGCTCCTGGTTTGCCAAAAGATGAGATTAGATAGATAAACAGACAGACAGAAATAGAAGATAGATAGATAGATAGATAGATAGATAGATAGATAGATAGATAGATAGATAGATAGATAGATAATAGATAGAAGAGAGAGAGGTAATATTGGAGAAAAATAATAAATGGATGATAGATGATAATAGGTGATAAATGAGATAGATGATAGATGTTAGACAGATATGTTGGAGAAAAATAGATAGATAAATGATGGACAGACAATTATAGATGATAGAAAGATAGATAGATAGATAGATAGATAGATAGATAGATAGATAGATAAGCAGACAGACAGATATGTTGGATAAAAATAATAGATGGATTCTAGATTATAATAGGTGATATATGAGATAGATGATAGATAGACTGATAGATGGATGATAGAGATGTTGGAAAAAAAATAGTAGGATGATAATAGGTGATAGATGAGATAGACAGAGTTTGATAGATGATAGATGGATGTTAGACAGATATGTTGGAGAAAAGTAATAGATAGATGATGGACAGAAAGTTATAGATGATAGATAGATAGATAGATAGATAGATAGATAGATAGATAGATAGATAGATAGATAGATAGATAGGAACCTTGAAGAAACATAATAGATGGATGATAGATGATAATAGGTGATAGACAGATAATAGAGATAGAGAGAGATGTTGGTAAAAATAACAGATGGATAATGGATAGATAGATGATAGACAGACAGACAGACAGACACTGTGATAAACTGCAAGGCTCTTCCTTTGGTTAACTTTGAAGAAAGAAAAAACTAAAACGGCAAACCAACTTCGCAGAAGAACGTTGTGCCCACACATCCGTTTCCTCACCTGCTGTGAGATAGCTGAATGTGGGAGATTCGGGGGGGGGGGGGGGGGATTTTAAAAGTAATATGGTCTGGGTTTTTGGTTTTTCCCCCTCCTTCTTTCAAAGTCTGAATCGTTTCCAGAGAATAGCCAGCTTGTTTCTACCAGCCATCAGCTATTTTTCAAGAACTGCTGGTCCAGCAATAGTCACGGCAGTAACCGACAGTGGAAGGAAAAATATACGTCATTCGGGGAGGGGGGAGAAACAACGATACAAGCCACGACCGGGTTACCTCCAACTCTTCCATGGTGACGATGCCATCATGGTTGTTGTCGATGACTTCTTCGAACTCTTTCTTCCGGTCCTTCACCCAGTCGTCGTCCACGTCCTGGGCTTGCTGGTTTTCCACCGTGCCAACCGGCAAGGAAATGAACTCCGAAAGGGTCAACTTCTTATCGCCGTCCTGATCTGTGGCAGGGGGAGGGAGGGAAGAGACACGACACAAGGGTTGAGAGATTGATTGATCGATCGATCAATCAATCAATCAATCAATCAATCAAACAAGCCGCATATGTAAAAGACTGAAATCGTCTCAGTTCTACATCTATCTATCTATCTGTCTGTCTGTCTGTCTTTCTTTCTATTTATCCATCCATCTATCCATCTATCTTTATTTCTATTTATCCATCCAATTATATCTATCTTTCTTTATTTCTATTTATTTATCCACCCACCCACCCACCCATCCATCTTTCTTTATTTCTATTTATTTATCCATCCATCTTTCTTTATTTCTATTTATCCATCCATCCATCCATCCATTTATTGGATTTATATGCGCCCTCTCTGAGGACTCGGGGCGGCTTACAACATATAAAAAGAACAATACAATACAAATTCTGAAATCCAATTAGTTTTAAAACTCGCTAATCTAATCTAAAATCCCCAGTGATATTTAAAAATCAATCATTCCCACTCAAATGACAACATGTGTAACATTCGTTGGCCAGGGGGCCAGAATCTTATGGCCCAACGCCTGGAAGCATAGATGAGCCTTAAGACTCTTGCAGAAGGCAAGGAGGGTGGGGCTCCGTACTTCTCTAGTACCTTAGTATAATCCTTAATTACTTTCAAAATAGGAAATAATTAAATAGCATGTTTTTACCCATAAATGCTTTAATCATTTTAATCATGATCTAGAATTGAACCTTTAATAGCAATTAAAGAAAACTGAGCTACTTGCCTAATCTTTTATCACACTGAACCTGGTGAGTTCAGTACAAAACTTTAAAATGTGACTGTGCTCCTCGACAAATAATGCTATCATTTGTCCTTTTTGTGGCTATTCAAATAATGCGATTTAATCCACTGAAAAACAGTCCAAACACCTATTTGAAAACTTATCTTGGTTAGTAAGCCACTCCCACCCAGTCACATGACCATGAAGCCACACCCACACAATAAGCCACGCCCACAGTGTGGTAGTAAAAAAAAATTTTGCAGCCCTTCACTGGGGATTTGGAAGAAGTGGTTTTGAAGAACGTACCCAAATCCCGGACGATTTCCTTGACCATAAATTTCAGCATTCCTTGGCTGTGCTCGGGATGAAGGAAAGACAGGAATTCTTCCTCGTTCAGCAACAAATCGGCCGGTGGGTTGTCGGCTTGATACCAGCGATCTTTCAAATTATCAAGCACTTCTTGAGCTATGAGGGTGGTAGAGAAGATTAAAAAAAAAAAGAAGAGGTTCGGCGAAGTCTGAAGTCCAGTTGTTTTTTTAAAAAAAGAGCACAAATTGACTTTTTTTTTTAAACGTCCTGGCTAAAACCAATAACAAGAGAACTTGGTTGGAAATTTTGGTTAATATTAAGACATGGTGTGGGGTCTTTTTGTGTTTCGCCACCACCACAAATGACTAAAAGAGATTTTTGGGCTTGAATTTTCGGAAGCCACCTCTGCTGGCTGTTGCTCAGCAGCAGTATTCTGTATAGGATACAGAACCAATTCGAAAGAACCACGGTTCTGTTGAGCCTGGCTTTGCTGGGTCGGTAAAATCAGGAAAAGCAGTGGAAGAAACTTTATAATCCCCCAAGAAGTGAGGAAGGCTTGAACGCAACACACAATGATGATTAAAGTACAGAAGGGGGCTTAAACAACACAATATAACTCCAAGCAAATCAAACTTCTGTGAAATCAAGCTGTCCACTTAGGAAGCAACACTGTTTGACAGTCAATTTCACCTGCTGTTGTGCACATTCAACTTTGTACAGAACAAAGGATTCCATGAGAATATTGTTCAGATATAGGGTGTGTTCTTTGTGTGTTCCCTTTATGTTTTTGAGCAGTGTATAATGATTGTAACAAGTATAGAATGCTGAGTCACCGGGAACCTACAGAATGTGCTGCAACCTGATTGGTGGATAAATGTATAAAATGTAATGCACCTTTGCATAGGTGTGGCATGTGGCTTGTTGTGGGTGGCTTGTTGTGAATTGTGGGGTGGTTTATTGTCTATATTGTACTAGTAAGATAGTTATAGTGTAAATAGATAGAAGAGTTTTTGCTAGCAAGAAGTAAAATATTTTCTCAAGAACTCCTGCTACATTGTATTTATTCAAGACTTCAATATTGGACAGACTAAATGGACCGTGAAGTCCTTCTCTGCAGTCAATCTTCTATGTTTCTATGTGATATATTTTTTTAAATTTTAAACCCCCATCTGGGCTTTGAACCCTGTTTCGGGAAAGAAAAGCCACTCACTCTCTTCGTCAATCTTCAGCTCTTGGTTGTTCTTAATCTTTTCCGCCACCTCTTTCTCGTTCATGCCTTTGCTTGCCAGGAACTTGATTTTATACTCATCCCAGGACACGTGGCCTGAAAGGAGAAAAGACTTCGGCAATCACACAGTTTGATTGTAAAAGGCAGATACTCCCCCCTCCCGCTCCCCCAGGGCTGTCATCCAACTAAGGCCTTGATGGCGAACCTATGGCACGGGTACCACAGCTGGCATGCAGAGCCATATCTGCTGGCACGCGAGCCATAGCCCTAAGCTCAGCTCCAATGTGCATGTGTGTGCCGGCCAGCTGATTTTTGGCTCACAGAGGCCCTGGGAGGGCATTTTTGGCTTCCAGAGAGCCTCCAGGGGGATGGGGGGAATCCTTTGGAGCCTGGGGAAGGTGAAACATGAGTCTACTGGGCCCACCAGAAGTTGGGAAACAGGCCGTTTCTGGCCTCCAGAGGGCCTCTGGTGCACGGGGGAAGCTGTTTTCACTGTTCATCTCCAGCTGATTTTTTGCCTTGCATTGAGGTTCTAGGGAGGGCATTTTTGGCCTCCGGAGGAACTCAAGAGGGACGGGGGGAAGCCGTTTTCACTCTCCCTGGGCTCCAAGAAAGCCTCTGGCACCTTGGAAGGGTGAAAAACAGGCCTACTGGAAGTCGGGGAGCAAGGGGCCTCATGTGTGGGAGGCAGGGCAGTGGGGAGGGGGTCACACACGCATGTGTCCAGGATGGGAAACTGGGGCACTGAATTATGGATGAAGGCAAATGGGTGCACGCTTTCAGCACCCAAGGGAAAAAAGGGTTTGCCATCACTGGACTAAGGCCAAAGGCTGACCCCTACCCCCTTACCATCGCCGTCGGGGTCCACGGCACGGAAATGCATCTTGTTCTCTTCCACGGCCTCCTGGAAGTGCTCCTCGGTCTTCTCCATGATCCACCGCTGCATCTCCTTGGCACTGATTTTCTTGTCGCGGTTGATGTCAACCCTGCAAAGTTCAACAGGGGTGGGTGGGTGGGTAGGAGCTGTGTTAGAGGATTCCCAATTCCCCTCCGCTTTCGTGTCCAACAAAAAAGCTGGACAAAGAACCTAATAAGATATGGAACAAGTGGTACGAATGGATCCAAAACAGAAATAAGATAGAATGACACAATGTCTATACAGTGGTACCTCTACTTACGAACATAATTCATTCGGTGATCAGGTTCTTAAGTAGAAAAGTTTGTAAGAAGAAGCAATTTTTCGCATAGGAACCAATGTAAAAGCAAATAATGTGTGCGATTGGGGAAACCACAGGGAGGGGGGAGGCCCTGTTTCCTCCCAGGAGATTCCTAGAGAGGCCCCACGGAGGCTTCTCCCTGCCCTTTTCAGCCCTGTTTCCTCCCAGGAGATTCTTAAAGAGGCCCCACAGAGGCTTCTCCCCACCTTTTCCAGCGCTGTTTCCTCCCAGGAGATTCCTAGAGAGGCCCCATGGAGGCTCGGGTTCCTAAGTGGTAAAATGGTTTGTGAGAAGAGGGGAAAAAATCTTGAACCCCTGGTTCGTATCTAGAAAAGTTCGTAAGTATAGGCGTTCATAGGTAGAGGTATCACTGTACATACAATACAGATTTAGACAATAGTAACAGACAAAATAACTATTCATAAGCACACTTACCTTTTTTACCTGTTAGATTAATTGATACTTTCATTTATTCTTATTTTTTCCTTAACTATTACAAATACACACATGTATGAATACATACATACACATTCTTTCCTCTATCTTTACTTTATTGAATTGAACTTATTGCATATGGAAGTATAAACATGAAGTGCAATAAAAAACGGTTATGATCTGTAATAGGCCATCGAGACGTATTCTCTATTTTGTGACAATCAATAGATAAATTAAACAAAAAGCTGGGGTGACGCAGTGGTTAGAGTGCAGCCCTGTAGGCTACTTCAGTTAACTGCCAGCTGTAGTTCACCAGTTCAAGTCTCACCACTGGCTCAAGGTTGACTCAGCCTTCCATCCTTCCGAGGTGGGCCATGTGAGGACCCAGATTGTTGGGGGTGATATGTTGATTCTGTAAACCGCTTAGAGAGTGCTGTCAAAGCACTAAGAAGCGGTATATAAATGCTATTCCTAAAAAGGGGAAAACTCCTCTTTGCTCAACCAAGAAAGGTTAAATAAGGTTCAGGGGGCAAGTGTTTCTAATAGGAAAGTAAACCCAAGAACAAGGGAGCCCAATCTGAGGTTAGTTGGGGGAAAGATCAGAAGCCACGTGAGAAAATATTATTTTACGGAAAGAGTAGTAGATGCTTGGAACAAACTTCCAGCAGACGTGGTTGGGAAATCCACAGGAACTTAATTTAAACATGTCTGGGATAAACATGGATCCATCCTAAGATAAAATACAGGAAATAGTATAAGGGCAGACTAGATGGACCAGGAGGTCTTTTTCTGCCGTCAATCTTCTATGTTTCTATGCCACTTTTGCTTCCTTGCTATGCTCTTTGTTCCCTCCCCCTTTGCTGGCCTCCCTATATTCCCCTCTTTCCTTCTAATTTTAGGAGAGCTGTGGCCATTTTCAAGTTGAAAGCCAGACGGTGCTCACTTTGAGAATATCATCACCAATTTCTTCCGGTTTTTCCGGGGTTCCGAGTCCTCCTCGAACTCCTCCATCTCTTTCCCCAGGAAAACCTCCTGGTGGAAATCTTTGTTCAGATGTCCGTCCAGCTCCATCTTGACCCCGTTCAGGTGGTCCGGAGGGAGGATCTCGTTCTCGTCTTTGCTGTCGGGCGCTTTCTCTTTGAGGGCGGAGCTGTTGGCGGGTCGAGCGTAGACATCCATGAGCAAAAAGACGAAGAGGAGGGATAAATAGATGGAGCCCAGGCTGCAGATGAAGACCCGTTTGGAAACCATGGTTACTGCTCTTCAGGGGTCAGCAGGACGAAGGGTCAGTATGGTGCCCGGATAACCTTGAAGGGAACAATGGGTCAAAAAAATGAGCATTATTTATTTATTTATTTATTGGATTTGTATGCTCCAGAGACTCGGGGCGGCTAACAGCGACAATAAAACAGTGTACAATAGTAGTTTGGTATTGATGATTAAAAATCAATTAATATAAAAACCAAACATACATACATACCATGCATAGAATTGTAAAGGCCTAGGGGGAAAGAGGATCTCAATTCCCCCATGCCTGGTGGCAGAGGTGGGTTTTAAGTTGTTTACGAAAGGCAAGGAGGGTGGGGGCCGTTCTACTCTCTGGGGGGAGTTGGTTCCAGAGGGCTGGGGCCGCCACAGAGAAGGCCTTTCCCTGGAATGAAAAACAGGTAAGGGTCATTCTTTGTCAAGTGGACCAGGTGTCCACTTGACTGATTTTTGCAGCCTTGTTTGAAGAAAAAAACATGACAAAAACAGCATATATGATAGTAAAAACCGTGCTCTTTCTAATGAAATAAAAATGAAGATGACTGAAGGTGAGAAAATTAGTTTTAATTATTAGGTTTATTTTTGTATTGTTTCATTGTTGTTGTGAGCCGCCCCTAGTTTTCGGAGAGGAGCGGCATACAAATCTAATAAATTATTATTATTATTATTATTATTATTATTATTATTATTATTATCAACAAGGTTTTTTTTCTACTGCTGTTTTCTCACCTTCAGTCATCTTCATTTTTATTTCATTAGAAAGAGCACTTTTTTTCCTATCATATATGTTATTTTGGTGATGGTTTCTTTTCAAATAAGGCTTCAATGTCACTTGGTCTACTTGACAAAGAATGACCCGTAACCGTGATTGGTTACGCCCCTAAGAAGGCAAACACCTATGTTTACATTTTCCTCTTTCTTTTAACAAATTTGTTCACTAAAAATCTCATTTAGTGAGATTCCCCCCACCTTCCCACTGGTTACTAACTTTCTCAGCATCAATTGATGTGTTGGAATTTCTTTAATATGAGGGAACTCCGTTTTCAATCAATAGATGGAAGAGTAAAGACCTACTGGCCATAAGAGAATGAGTTAAAATAAGAGAAAACTTTAGTGAGAAAGTAAGAAGGGAGATACAGTATATATATATATATATATATTTATATTGTTTTTAAATTGTTGTATGCCACCCTGAGTCTGTAAGGAGTTGGGCAGCTTATAAATTAGATGATAGGTAGTTAGATAGATAGATAGATAGATAGATAGATAGATAGATAGATAGATAGATAGATAGATAGATAGATAGATAGATAGACATATAGATAGATAGACATATAGATAGATAGATATATAGATAGATAGATGAGAGATAGATAGATAGATAGATAGATAGATAGATAGATAGATAGATAGATAGTTAGTCTCTTGCTTGGGCAGTGGGGTTGGACTAGATGACCTGCAAGGTCCCTTCCAACTTTGTTAATCTGTTAAAATAGGGGGGGTGGGGTTTGATGGTCGTAAATCGAGGACCAGGGGGTTGCTGGTCGTAAGTCGAGGACTGCCGGCATTGCCTTACGGATTTCAAACCTGGCTGCCTGGATATGATCCAGCAGCCTCGGATGGATTCGGCTTCCTCGCCCCCCTTGGCAGAAAAGCCCCCAGGAACGACCAGAGATGAGGAAAAAGGACATTTAAAAGGACAGCACTCTGCACATGCCCAGAGGAACCGTCACCCGAACACCAAAAGAAAGCGCTAGACACTCTGCGCACGCTCGGAGGCGACCGCTCTTCCCCTTCTCCCCGCCCAAAGGGTCTCTGACCTTCCCGGTCGGTCGCCCAACCTCTTCATGCCCGACCCTGGCGCCAGGGCAACGGCGGCCTTTCTTCGCCTTCACACCGGAAGCCGGAAACTTCAGCCGCGCTTGGAAGCCCCGCCTTTTCCGCCCCCCGGGGGGGCTGTCCATCGCCTGTCCCGCGGAAAAGATCCTCCAGCATACGGGGCTCGGTTTTTATTTCCCTCCCTACTCGATAAGATAAAATATGAAATAAAAAATACAATAAATAAAAATACGAAAGGTTTTTAATCTTTTAAATCGATAGTTACGAAACGAGCAGGCGCCCAGTTAGACACCTGAACGATGAAGGCAAACGGGAGTGTGTCCTTCGCAGCAAGCAAACCCAAAACAGCCATCTTTGTTTCGGGCACAACTCCTCTTTGAGGCCGCGCCCAAATCTGGAATCATATTCGGGCATAAAAGCGCATTTTTTCCTCCAGAAAACCATCCCACTATCCTTGCTGGCTGGCATTAACTACGTCCTCAGAAATTTCCCCAAGCCAGACTTCCCTTGCCCTAATCCATCATGGCGCGCCGCCTACCCTCAAAGATGGCGGCAGGCGTCGGCCTCACTTGCCCTGAGACGGGATGGCGTGAGGGAAGGGGGACGCGCGCAGGGGAACGGGGAGAAGAAATGAGAAGCGGTCACGTGGCACTGGCGTGCCTCCCCCCCCCCCAAGCTACAAGACCCCGCTCTTTCGCGTTTTCTCTCCGTCTCAGAAAACCAGCGAGGCCTTCCAAGAACGGACTTTTCGCGGGCCCTCGCGTCAGGACCCGAGCGCGCATGCGCCGCGGTCCATAACACCGCTTCGCCGGGGCTGAACCCGAAGCAGAAGACAATGAACCTTCCGCTGGAGACTATCCAGCAGGCGCCCGGCAGCATCTTCGAACGCAGCCCGAGGAGGTGTGTCCCAACCCGCCGCCCGTAGCCGTGGGGAGGGGGGGGAGGAAATCTTCCCGCCAAAACCTGAGGCAAAACCGCCAGAGAAAGGAGGGGGGGAAGGAAAGCGAGACTCGGGCCTGGCCGAGGGGAGTGGCCAAACTCGCAAGAACGGTGGGCGGGGACTAACCCGCTCTTAAACCAATCGGAACCCAACGGCCGCCGAAGGATTGCATCGTTTCCGCGGAGAGGCGGGGCTGAGCCTTGAAAGAGAGGCTTGGCGCCGCCTTCTGTGGGAGGAGCAGTTTCAGCACCTCCCTCAACGGGGTGGGAAAAAAAGAAAAAGGAGCTGACCATTCTTCCCTCCCTCTTGAGGGCGCTATGAAGCTGGTGCGCCTGCTCTGTCGTCACAAGACCCTTCTGGGGGGACTGTCCCTCTTTGGGATGGTGCTGCTCTACCTGGCCAAGTGCACCTCAGAAGGCCTCAAGCCCTCCCCAGGGTGGGGGCTCCCCCACCAGCAGCAGGCCCCCGCCTGGGGAGGGGCCCAGGGTGGCCCTCACCCTCCCGCAGCGGCCCCTCCGCCCCCTCCAGAGGAGGCCACCTTCCTAGCGGTGCTGGTGGTCAGTGGCCCTAAGTACACGGAGCGGCGGAGCATCATTCGAAGCACTTGGCTCTCATTGGCCGGGCGGGTACCCCGCAGCGACCTCTGGTGTCGGTTTGTGGTAGGCACTGGCGGGCTGACTGGAGAGGAGCTGCACAGCTTAGAACTGGAACAGAGCCGCCACCATGACCTCCTCCTTCTCCCCGACCTGCGGGATTCCTACGAGAACCTGACGGCCAAAGTCTTAGCCATGTATGTCTGGCTGGACCAGCACCTGGACTTCCGCTTCGTCCTGAAGGCCGACGATGACACCTTTGTCCGCCTGGACGTCCTGGCAGAAGAGCTGCGGTCCAAGGAGCCCCGCCGCCTCTACTGGGGTTTCTTCTCAGGACGCGGGCGTGTGAAGTCGGGTGGCAAGTGGAAAGAAAACGCCTGGCTCCTGTGTGACTACTATCTGCCTTATGCCCTGGGCGGAGGCTACGTCATCTCGTCCGACCTGGTCCGCTACTTGCGCCTGAGCCAAGACTATCTCAACCTCTGGCAAAGCGAGGACGTCTCCTTGGGAGCCTGGCTGGCTCCCGTGGACGTCAAGAGAATTCACGACCCTCGCTTTGACACCGAGTACAAATCGCGCGGTTGCAACAATAAGTACGTGGTGACGCACAAGCAGAGCCTGGAGGACATGCTGGAGAAACATCAGACTCTGGCCAAAGAAGGGAAGCTTTGCAAGGAGGAGGTGAAACTACGACTCTCGTATGTGTATGACTGGAACGTGCCTCCTTCCCAATGCTGCCAGAGAAAAGATGGCATACCTTGAAATCCCTGGACTGGGAGGGAAGCCGAACTGGGAGGGCGGGCTGCAAGAGACAGACAGACAGGTGTCACCCTCAAATCTCTCCCCTGTGCTGAACTTTCACCCAGTATGCCTAATCGTACTTCGTCGTTTTTAAACTTTCAGAGTGATTAGACCTAACAAAATGTTACGGAAGAACACAGAGCCATCTGCGTTCCTCTAAAAATCTAGGACCATAAATTTTACCTTCATAAAGGGGACGTCACTCTGTGGGATGTGAAATATTTTTAAAAAACAGAGTTCTGAAACAACTGTGTTAAGTGACACAGCCATTCTCCACAACAATACGCATACATTTTGGGCAAATGCCAGTACCGGCGACCGTTTCTCCCCTATCCCTTACTTCAAAAGGATGTAGATATTTTTTCCACACAAGGCTGTTGTTGCGTTAATAGTGTCCCGTATCAAGAGAGCCATTCCAACATGAACCCCAATGGAATTACAATTTAAGGTGCTGCAGTCGAGTTATTTCTGAACTGATGTAGCGACTTCTGTCGGAGATTCACACACTAACATTTTAAATAAAACAACGGAACAAAGAAAATGGACTTGATGCTTGCATTTCACTTGGATAATTTCTTGAATGTCCGTTATTGCAACATCTTTCACTTCCTGATTGCGACAGTCTGCTCTTTGAATCAACTTTCCCTTTACTCAAAAGGGGGATGTTTTAATTTGTAAGAGCAACATTTCCGGGTGATCCACTTGATCGGATGCTGGGGAAGATCCGCTATTTTTAAGAGTTTGCTAAATTGCTGTAGGAGGCAGCTTCATTTTGACTGAAAATCCACACTGCTTCGTCCCCAAGGGAATTGGATGCTTTTTAAATTGTGGCTGTTACTTTTTTTGAAATATACTGTTGATGGGATTATGTTCTTTTCTTAGGGACAAGTATTTGAGCTAAAACTCTAGATTATGATGAGCTGAAACAGGAGGTGACTAAGTTGGATGCCTTCCTTGATCAATTTCTCTATTTGGACTATTTGAGAGCAAATAGGTTGCAAATAAGGATACTCATTTGCACACCCTGGTTTTTGACAAGTAGAGCTTAATTCACTCAGAATTTATGTGCTGTCACCGCTTTTCTGGTGGTGGTAGTATACAGCCTTCAGTTAAAATTTCCTCAAAAACTTTTATTGTGGCCATGATGCCCAAGGTGTTAAAAGAGTTCTGAACAAAAAGATTTTTGGAAATATCTTATAGATAAATGGAATTGTTTCTTTTAGGGATGAATTGTGTCCAGTTGGATGGAGGGACTCATAATTTTTATATTGTTGGGGATCCTTTAACCGTGTTTGTTTTTTCTGGCATCTACAATAATCCTGGGTCTAAATATTTCCATTTTCCATTTAGATATTTGAACTGTTTCTCTCTCCCCGTCCCCCAGCTTAAAAAAACCTTAGGGCTTAATCTGCTTTTCATTCAGAGAATCTGAGGTACATATCTATTTATGCTTAAATTGAAAAAAGGGAAAATTATAATGCAATTATGCTTTAAGGAAAGAGTCGCCCAATTACATTTTTATTTATTTTTCTGGTGGTCTGCCATGCACCTTCTATCAAGACCGACCGCAATTCGCTTTTTTCTGAGATCATTTTAGCCCAAATAGTAGCTGCTACTTTGCTACTGTTGCAAAATTAGCTTGTTCAAACAATTGACTGTTGGCTCTGTTTGGCCAATCATCAGTTTTTCCAAGCTTCCTTTGAGCAATTAGTTACCAGAAACAATTGAAAATATTTCTCCCTTCCCAAAAGGAGTTAGTATTGTATGTAAAAATTATGTGCTTATAATAACAGTGATAATTTATTTATAAATACTGTAAATGTATTGTGCATAGTTTCAGGCCTGAAGAAAATGGTTGAATGTCATAATAACTTTAATTTATTAAAGGAATGTGTTGAAGCTCAGAATAGTCCTTTATCAAATGTCATTGTTTTCTGCGGCACATTTTTAATTTAAAATTCTCTGGTGCCGACTCTTTATTCAGATTCTGCCATGTTTATCTCTGGAGTTTGCATGAAAGGCAGTATAGATTGATCCTTTCGGTTGAAGCATTACTGCTGCTGAAAGCTGTTTAAATATTGCTGATATTGATTTATAAAAAGGGCCGTTTTCTCCGTTTATCTGCACACAATGGCCTAGGTACCACTATCCTAATTCTTCTGTAGTGATTGAAATTTTTTTTAAGCGTCAAGGGGGGGGGGGGAATGAAAAGATACCAAATGAAATATGACAGTGGGAAGCTCCTGTAGGTATTGCTCATGACTTTTTATAGGGATTTTTATAACTTCCCAGCTGGAAAACAGACCTTTCATTCTGGGCGTAAAGCGCTTATGAAGTTTTATGATGTTTTAAAGCAAAGGGAGCAGATTTGACGCAAAAAGACACACACCAAAAAAGAAAGCTACACATAAACTGCCATTATTTCACTACAGCGAAAGGAGGCCTGTGTAATATATTACATTCCGCAATGCTAAAATTCCGCTTTTTTGTTTTCACATTTGAAACCACGATTGATTTCTGGTGAGAGGATTGACAGTAAGAACCCCAGATTCTACCCTTTAATCCTTCTGCTTTAGCCAAATCATGCCCCCTTTTTTTATTATCTAGCTGCCTTATACCTCTAGTCCTATTAGCCCTGTATCAGAATTAATCCTAAAAGGCTTGCTCTGTATACAGGCAGTCCTTGATTTTCTCCTGGCAAGCAAAGTCGACAGGGAAGGCCGATTAACAACCGTGTTAGTAACTTCACAACTGCAATGATTCGCTTAATAACTCTGGGTAAGGAAAATTACAAAATAGGGGCAAAATTCACTCAACCGTCTTGCTTAGTGACAGAAATTTTGAGCTCAATTAATGGTCGTACGTGGAGGACTATTTGGGCTGAAAATGACTGGAGTGCCCATGTTTGCACGGTTTAATTAAGAAATTTAAAGACCTTCAACATCAAACTATAGTTATATTTCATCGGCTTTAGCAGGATGGAAGAAAGGTTTTCCTCTATACCTACAACTAGGATCTGGAATAAGGAGTATGTTGCATGGCTAAATTGCTCTTGGGAGCATGGCTTTGTATTTACTAGCACAAGCTATGAATCAACACCATATCAACACCACGTCCTGGGAAACCCTGGCACAAGATCGAGGCTGCCAGACATCTGAGGACAGAAGAACAATCCTAGCAGAAGAGAAACGAGCACTCCGCAAAGCCAGAGCTGCAAATGCTGCGACAATGGTGCCCACACATTTCTGCCCGACATGTGGCAGAACATTTTGTGCCCTTATAGGCCTTATCGGCCACCTGCAGACACATTATGGACAGCCCACGACCTGTTAGATGTCAAGGTCCTCTTCGAACATGATGGACAAACATCATGGCTATGTATAATACAGTGGTACTTCTACTTACGAACTTAATTCGTTCTGTGACCAGGTTCTTAAGTAGAAAAGTTTGTAAGAAGAAGCAATTTTTCCCATAGGAATCAATGTAAAAGCAAATAATGTATGTGATTGGGGAAACCACAGGGAGGGTAGAGATCCTGTTTCCTCCCAGGAGATTCCTAGAGAGGCCCCACGGAGGCTTTTCCCTGCCTTTTCCAGCCCTGTTTCCTCCTAGGAGATTCCTAGAAAAGGCCCCACAGAGGCTTCTCCCCACCTTTTCTGGCCCTGTTTCCTCCCAGGAGATTCCTAGAGAGGCCCCACAGAGGCTTTCCCCCGCCTTTTCCAGCCTTATTTCCTCCCAGGAGATTCCTAGAGAGGCCCCATGGAGGCTTCTCCCTGCCTTTTCCGGTTACAGTTTCGGAGGCTCGGGGTTTGTAAATGGAAAATGGTTCTTGAGAAGAGGCAAAAAAATCTTGAACACCCGGTTCTTATCTAGAAAAGTTCGTAAGTAGAGGCGTTTGTAGGTAGAGGTACCACTGTATTGGATTCCATTGTGATTCCCATCAGCTCATCTCTGTGAGTTAAAATATCGACAATATTCTACAATTATGAAATAGTTAAACAACAACAATATCAACAACTACAGTATTCCGTAATTGTAGGATTACCAAGCTATGTAAAATATTGCATTGCTCCCAGATAAAGAGTGGCACAATAACGGTTAGGAATTGTTGTTATTAAATGATCCTGCAGTGGATTCAACCGGCAAGTTCAAGATGCTGAAGGCTTTAAAGCAAAGTATAAAGCCATAAGCTTTGGTTTTTTTTAAAAAAAAAAAAACCCTTCCCTAGCAAGTAGGGTACACGGACAAAAATTGTTTGTATCCATGGGCCAGATTCTTAAGTAGCATTAAAAAGAGAGAGAGAGCAATGCAATTATGTTTGCATTGTCAATAATTAAGTCACTGTCACTGACTTAATTAGATCAGCCATTCAGATAACTCAGGGGAGTTTAGACATCTGTATTAAGTACCTGCAATCACAAAAGAATATGCTGAAGTCAAGTGGTGTCAGGGAATAGTTCAATGAATAAAAGCCAAGTCCTATCGATTTAGTATTCTCATTGAATACTTTGTTCTGTACAAAATTGAATGTGCTGACAACAAAATGAAATTGACTGTCAATCAGTGTTGCTTCCTAAGTGGACAGTTTGATTTCGCAGAAGTTTGATTTACTTGGAGTTATATTCTGTTGTTTAAGTGTTCCCTTTATTTTTTTGAGCAGCGTATATTTCACAACCTTCCCGTTAGCCATGCAAAAGCTGCAAATTGGAGATTTGCCATGGACTCGATACCTCAAAGGTGCTTTTTCAAAAAGCAACTGGACTGTTCCCCCCTCCTTCCTTGAGGAAAAAGGAAGACGTTTGCTTCTCATCTAAGAAGCTTCATCAGTTCTGAACCGATGCAAAACTTCTCCTTCCTCAAGGAGGGAAAAAAAACCCCAACAGTCCAGGTTTTTCCTTGAAGTTTTGAAAAAGCACTTTGGAAACAACCATGACCTGGATGATTGAGAATCTCCAAAAGATGTTGACTTGATGTTGAATCTGCCGTGATGTCTGGAATGTCCAAAACATCTTTTTTGATCTTATTGTGCTTTAAGGCGGGGGGGGGGGGCTTGAGGGGGGGAGAGAGAACACTTCTAGGCTGCATTAACAGAGGGATAGAATCAAGATCACGTGAAATGTTAATAACACTTTATAAGGTCTTGGTAAGATCACACATAGAATTCTGCGTTCAGTTTTGGTCACCACAATGCAAAAAGGATGTTGAGACTCTAGAAAGAGTGCAGAGAAGAGCAACAAAGATGTTTAGGGGGCTGGAGGATAAAATATATGAAGAACGGTTGCAGGAACTGGGCACGGCTAGTTGAATGAAAAGAAGGACCAGGGGAGACATGATAGCAGTGTTCCAATATCTCAAGGGCTGCTCCAAAGATGAGGGAATCAGGCTATTCTCCAAAGCACCTGAGGACAGGACAAGAAGTAACTGGTGGAAACTAAACAAGGAGAGAAGCAACTTAGATCTAAGGAGGAATTTCCTGACAGTGAGAACAATTAATCTGTGAGCCCAATCTTGGGTACTGGTGATGAGTGTAACTCTGGCCCTGGACTCAGGTTGCTGCTGCTTAATGCCAGGTCGGTGGTCAATAAAGCTCTCCTCATCCGGGATCTGATCCTGGATGAGGAGGCCGACCTGGCATGTATTACTGAAACCTGGCTGGGCCCAGAGGGAGGTGTTCCTCTCTCTGAAATTTGCCCAGCTGGGTTTCAGATATGGCACCAACCTCGACCCCAGGGAAGGGGGGGAGGAGTGGCTATTATAGCCAGGGAGAGCCTTTGCCTACGTGGACTCATTGCTCCGGAAATTGCGGGTTGCGAGTCACTCTTGATGAAGTTGGACTTAGGGGTTCAGGCGGGCTTATTTCTCACGTACCTGCCTCCCAGCTGCGTGTCAAAAGCCCTGCCTGTGCTACTCGAGGAGGTAGCCGGGTTGGCGGTGGAGTTCCCCAGACTTATTGTCTTGGGGGACTTCAACCTGCCGTCACTCGGCGAAACCTCTGGGTTGGCACAGGAGTTCATGGCCACCATGACAGCCATGGACCTGACTCAAGTAGTACGGGGTCCGACTCATGAGGGGGGGCACGCACCTGACATGGTATTCCTTTCCGAGCAATTGAGCAATGGTCTGAGACTAAGGGGCTTAGAAGCAGTGCCTTTGTCATGGTCAGACCATTTTCTACTACGGCTTGACTTCCTGGCTCCAATCCTTCCCCGCAGGGAGGCGGAACCAATGAAGATGTTCCGCCCCAGACGCCTGATGGACCCAGAGGGCTTTCAGACGGCGCTTGGGGTTATTCCAGAGGCACTCATCCACAGTTCGGCGGAGTCTCTTGCGGAGGCCTGGAATACGGCTGCTGCGGAGGCTCTCGACCGGATTGCGCCTTTGCGACCTCTCCGTGGCGCTAGACCCCGTAGAGCCCCATGGTTCAACGAGGAGCTCCGGGAGTTGAAACGCCAAAAGAGACGTCTAGAGAAGCGATGGAGGAAGAGCAGGTCTGAATCTGATCGAACACTTGTAAGAGCTTTTATTAAGACTTACAAAGTGGCGCTCAAGGCGGCAAGATGCGCGTACCATGCCGCCTTGATTGCATCAGCGGAATCCCGCCCGGCCGCTCTGTTTAGGGTGACCCGCTCCCTTCTTAACCAGGGGGGAGTTGGGGAGCCCTTGCAGAGTAGTGCCGAGGAGTTTAACACGTTTTTCGCTGATAAAGTCGCTCAGATCCGGGCCGACCTCGACTCCAATTGTAAAACAGAGTCGACTGACAATGAGTCAGTCGAGGTGACTGGGGCACGTACTTGTCCACCTGTCTGGGAAGAGTTTGATCTGGTGACACCTGATGAAGTGGACAAGGCCATTGGAGCTGTGAGTTCCGCCACCTGTTTACTGGATCCGTGTCCCTCCTGGTTGGTCTCGGCCGGCAGGGAGGTGACACGGAGCTGGGCCCAGGAGATTACCAACGCTTCCTTGGGGAGGGGAGTTTTTCCATCACTCTATAAAGAAGCGCTTGTGCGCCCCCTCCTCAAGAAGCCTTCCCTGGACCCAGCCGTACTCAACAACTATCGTCCAGTCTCCAACCTTCCCTTCATGGGGAAGGTTGTCGAGAAGGTGGTGGCACTCCAGCTCCAGCGGTCCTTGGAAGAAGCCGATTATCTAGGTCCCCAGCAGTCGGGCTTCAGGCCCGGTTACAGCACGGAAACCGCTTTGGTCGCGTTGATGGATGATCTCTGGCGGGCCCGGGACAGGGGTTTATCCTCTGTCCTGGTGCTCCTCGATCTCTCAGCGGCTTTCGATACCATCGACCATGGTATCCTTCTGCACCGGTTGGAGGGGTTGGGGGTGGGAGGCACTGTGCTTCAGTGGTTCTCCTCCTACCTCTCTGGCCGGTCGCAGTCGGTGTTAGTGGGGGGTCAGAGGTCGACTCCGAGGTCTCTCCCTTGTGGAGTACCTCAGGGGTCGGTCCTCTCCCCCTTGCTATTTAACATCTGCATGAAACCGCTGGGTGAGATCATCCAAGGACATGGGGTGAGGTATCATCAATATGCTGATGATACCCAGCTTTACATCTCCACCCCATGCCCAGTCAACGAAGCGGTGGAAGTGATGTGCCGGTGCCTGGAGGCTGTTGGGGCCTGGATGGGTGTCAAGAGACTCAAGCTCAACCCGGATAAGACGGAGTGGCTGTGGGTTTTGCCTCCCAAGGACAATCCCATCTGTCCGTCCATTACCCTGGGGGGGGAATTACTGACCCCCTCAGAGAGGGTCCGCAACTTGGGCGTCCTCCTCGATCCACAGCTCACATTAGAGAACCATCTTTCAGCTGTGGCGAGGGGGGCGTTTGCCCAGGTCCGCCTGGTGCACCAGTTGCGGCCCTATCTGGACCGGGACTCATTGCTCACAGTCACTCATGCCCTCATCACCTCGAGGTTCGACTACTGTAATGCTCTCTACATGGGGCTACCTTTGAAAAGTGTTCGGAAACTTCAGATCGTGCAGAATGCAGCTGCGAGAGCAGTCATGGGCCTACCCAGGTATGCCCATGTTTCATCATCACTCCGCAGTCTGCATTGGCTGCCGACCAGTTTCCGGTCACAATTCAAAGTGTTGGTTATGACCTTTAAAGCCCTTCATGGCACTGGACCAGAATATCTCCGAGACCGCCTTCTGTCGCACGAATCCCAGCGACCGATTAGGTCCCACAGAGTGGGCCTCCTCCGGGTCCCGTCAACTAAACAATGTCGGTTGGCGGGCCCCAGGGGGAGAGCCTTCTCTGTGGCGGCACCGACTCTCTGGAACCAACTCCCCCCGGAGATCAGAACTGCCCCTACTCTTCCTGCCTTCCGTAAACTCCTCAAAACCCACCTTTGCCGTCAGGCATGGGGAAACTAAACATCTTCCCCTGGGCACGTTGAATTTATATATGGTATGCTTGTGTGTGTGTATGTTAGTATAGGGGTTTTTCTTAAATTTATAATATTTTAATTAAATTGGATTATGTATTGGATTGTCTTTTCACTTGTTGTGAGCCGCCCCGAGTTTTCGGAGAGGGGCGGCATACAAATCCAAATAATAAATAAATAAATAAATAAATAAATAAATAAATAAATAAATAATCAGTGGAACAGCTTGCCAGCAGAAGTTGTGAATGCTCCAACCCTGGAAGTTTTTCAGAAGATGTTGGATAACCATCTGTCCGAAGTAGTGTAGGGTTTCCTGCCTAAGCAGGGGGTTGGACTAGAAGACCTCCAGGGTCCCTTCCAACTCGGTTGTTATTATAACTTCGGAGTTCCAAGTCCCAGAAGGGTCTAACTCTCCCAGCCAAGTGCATCCTTGCAAACCATTGAGACCCTGAGGCTGGGAAGAGCAGGAAGGAAAAACAATACCTTCGGTTTCCTCTCAATGTTTTTTGGCTGAGGATAAAAGCCTGGTCCTTCCCCCCCGCCCCCGCCCCCGAACCCTTTTTATTTCTCAATCCCTTTTCAGGAAACCCAAGGTTAGAGGAAGGAGAAAGGAGTCGGTTTGCATCTCCTTCCTGGGCGAGGCATGTCCTTTCAATTTGTATCTTTAAAGAGAGGCTTTGCTAGAAGGCAGGATGAATCAGGCATGAGGGTCCCTTGCTCTCCTCCCACCCCACCCCACCCGCCTCCCCTACTGCTGGGGAGTCTGGCCGATCCTTCTCATTAAGGATACACTTCAAAAGAGACATAGAAACTTTGGAAAAGGTGCAGAAAAGATGAACCACAATGAAAAGGGGACTAGAAACCAAGACATACGAAGAGAGGTTGCAGGAACTGGGCATGGATAGTCTAGTGACAAGAAGGGCCAAGGGGGACATGATAGCAGTTTACAGGTACAGTGGTACCTCTACTTAAGAACGCCTCTACTTAAGAACTTTTCTAGATAAGAACCCGGTGTTCAAGATTTTTTTGCCTCTCCTTAAGAACCATTTTCTACTTAAGAACCTGAGCCCGGAAAAAATTCTCAGGAAATTTGAGAGTGGCATGAAGGCCTGGCCAGTTTCCTGCCATTCCTCCTTTAATCCCAGCCATCTCTGGCTTTTCTGGGCTGCCAGAGGAGCCTTTCGGTGGCGCTTAAGGAGGCTTTGGCAGTCCAGAGCGAACAAAGCATTTTCCTTTCTCTGGGCGCTTGGAGAGGGAATGAACCTCTGCCAGCGCCCAGAGAAAAGAAACGCTCCCTTCGCTCTGGGCAGCGACTGTCCTCCTCTTCTTCCTCCTCCTCCCACCCAAATTCCGAGCTTTTATTTTTTTTCCTAATGGGTTTGTATGTATTATTTGCTTTTACATTGATTCCAATGGGAAAATTTGCTTCTACTTACAAACTTTTCTACTTAAGAACCTGGTCACGGAACGAATTAAGTTCGTAAGTAGAGGTACCACTGTACTTGAGAGGTTGCCACTGAGAGGAGGGGGGTCACACTATTTTCCAGGGCACCAGTGGGCCAGACGAGGAACAACGGATGGAAGCTGACCAAGGAGAAATCCAACCTGGAAATAAGGAAGAACTTCCTGACGGTCAGAGCGATCAACCAATGGAATGGCCTGCCAGCGGAGGTTGTGATTGCCCCAACTCTCGACATATTCAAGAGGAGATTGGACTGCTATCTGCTATCTGGGGAGGTGCTGGGTTTCCTGCTTGAGCAGGGGGTTGGACTTGATGACCTGCAGGGTCCTTTTCAACTCTGATAAATAAATTAATAAATAAACAAGAACAGTTAGGAAGTGTGTGTGTGTGTGTGTGCTAGCATGGGTGCATGTGCCCACATCCCTTTCCTGTTCCCCCCAGGTATGCGCACCCTCCCGCACTGCCCCCTGTACATGCACACAATCCTGTCCCCATCCCCTGCAAATGTGCACAGGCCTCACTGAACGCCTGGGACGGTGAACAAATGGGCAAACTGGAAGTTTGGAATAACAGACTTCCGGTTTACCCACTGTGCTGTTTTTCGCCACTGGAATTTTCAGGGAAGCTTCTTGAAGACTCTGGAATGCCAAAAACAGCACAACGGGCAAACCGGAAGTCCGTTTTTCTGAACTTCGGGTTTGCCCGTTGGCCTGTTTTTCGCATTCCGAGCCTTCTGGAAGCTTTCCTGAAGCCTCTGGGGGGCAAAATGGCCTTCCGCAAGGCCAAAAATCAGCTGGCTAGTGTGGGCATGCGCACTGGAACTGAAACAGGGCAATGCTTCGCGTTCCCTTCTATATGGCTCCACGTGTCACCTGTGTATAACAGACTTCCAATTTGCCCCCTGGGCTGTTTTTTGCACTCTGGGGCTTCAGGAAGCTTCCTGGAACCCTCCGGAGTGCCAAAAACAGCACAACGGGCAAACTGGAAGTCTGTTTTTCTGAACTTCTGGTTCGCCTGTTGGGTGATTTTTTTTTTTTTTTTTGCACTCTGGACCTTCAGGAAGCTTCACAGCCTGTTACAACTGCAGAGATTCACAACACCTGAGGCAAGGAAGCTCGTAATCGAAACATTTAAATGATGATTGAAACATTTAAATATGTTAAAGGGTTAAATAAGGTTCCAGGAGAGAAGTGTTTTTAATAGGAAAGTGAACACAAGAACAAGGGGGCACAACCTGAGGTTAGTTGGGGGAAAGATCAGAAGCAACGTGATAAAATATTATTTGACTGAAAGAGTAGTAGATGCTTGGAACAAACTTCTAGCAGACGTGGTTGGTAAATTGACAGGAACTGAATTTAAACATGCCTGGGATAAACCTATATCCATCCTAAGATAAAGTACAAGAAACAGTAAAAGGGCAGACTAGATGGTCCATGAAGTCTTTTTCTGCCGTCAATCTTCTATGTTTCTATGTAAAACGAGGCAAAACTCACTTAACGACTGTATTGTTCAGCCATGCAAATTGTGAGCATAAGTAGAGGATTATCTGTACTAAAGTAAAAAAAAAAGAAAAGGCCAAAAAATTATAAAGGAGCCAACTCGTTTATTGGGCTCAGACCGTTTTTTATAATTGATGGCTGTTTCATTTTAAACAGCCGTCTCCCTCTTGTGGCTGTTTGTGGGTCTTGTGTCTTTTTTGTATACCACATGCCGACTTTTTGATGGAGGGAAAGCCTATAGTCATCCACATGAACGGAGCATTTAAAATAAGAGCAACCGATAATGGGGGATTTTTCTCTATCCAACCATTTGCGTCGGATGTGGTCACTGACCTGGAGCGCCACAAAACTTTTGGCAATAATAAATGTGTACTTTTATGGAAGCTGAATTTGCAGCCTTAGTAATTACGACAAGAAATGTGGGGGGGGGGATTTATGCAGGGAGAAATAAAAGGGGAGAGATTGTGGTGCTTTGCTATAATGTATTTGGTGGGATTTTATCAAACCAGGATTCCCTCTCCTGAACTCATGCTATTCCGAGCTGCAAAAATCGAAATTGCCACCAGATGGCTGCAAAGAGACCCCATGCATTGTCTAGTGCAGTGTTTCCCAACCTTTTTTGAGCCGCGGCACATTATTCACATTTACAAAATCCTGGGAAACATTGAGCGGGGGGGGGGGGCTAAAAAAAGTTTGGACAAAAATAATCTCTCTCTTCCTCCCTTTCGCTCTATTTTTTCTCTCTTCCTTCCTCTTTCTTTCCCTCTCTCTCCATCCCTCTTTGTTTCTCCCTTCCTTCCTCTCTTTTTTGCTCTCTTTCTCCCTCCCTCCCTCCTTCCCTCCCTCTATGTCTTTCCCTCACCCTCCTTCCCCCCTCTTTCTCTCTCTTGCTTTCTCTCTCTCTCTCTCTTGCTGTCTTTCTTTCTCTTTCTCTCTCCCCCATCTCTCTCCCTCTCTCTTTCTCTCTCTCTCTTTCTTGCCTTCTCTCTCTTTCTCTCTCTCTCTTTTTGCTTTCTCTCTTTCTCTCTCCCCCCTCTCTCTCCCTCTCTCTCCCTCTCTTGCTATCTCTTATGTTATTAGATGTTTGCATATCAGTTGACATGTACATGTAATCATTCCCATTTGCATATGCTCCCAAATAAGAGGAGGTGCACAGCTCAATACTGTGTCACATCACCCAGAGAAAAATATGTCCAAGTCTTCTTCTTTCTAGGATTGGCGTTCGTGAGTGAGCCCCCTTGGCTGGGTTGCCCTAAGTCCCTCTGAAGACATCGCTCCCCTCAGGGACTTTGCAGCACCTCAGCGGCACACCTGACCATGTCTTGTGGCACACTAGTGTGCCGCGGCACACTGGTTGGGAAACACTGGTCTAGTGCAGTGTTTCCCAACCTTGGTAACCTGAAGCTATTTGGACTTCAACTCCCAGAATTCCACAGCCAGCGAATGCTGGCTGGGGAATTCTGGGAGTTGAAGTCCAGATATCTTTAAGTTGCAAAGGTTGGGAAACACTGGTCTAGTGCAGTGTTTTTCAGACTAAGTTAACTGAGTGGGTTTCAACTCTCAGATTTCCCCAGCCAGTCTAGGGAATTCTGGAAGTTAAAATCCACACATCATAAGTCCGCGTTGTCTGAAAAACAGCACTAACTCACTCCAGACCCATCAACCATTCCTCCTGGCACTTCATTTCAATGGGGCTCCCTTAAATTTGTGCCAAGAACAAGACCTATGATTCAGAACCAGAGTAGCGATAATGAGGATAATCCGATTTGGTGTATGTCTCCACCTCTTCTTAGCTCAATTCCTACATTTGCAAAGAAGAGACAAGCCAGGATTCCCTCTCCTGAACTCATGCTATTCCGAGCTGCAAAAATCGAAATTGCCACCAGATGGCTGCAAAGAGACCCCATGAGACCCATTGCAGCCCTCTAGAGGCCATCCCAGAGTATTGCTACCTGCTTTGGGCCCCTGAGGATGGCTTTTCGTGAATTGTGCTAAGAAGCCGATGCAGCAGGACTTCATCCTCGGATGCATGTATGCGCACGCCCATCCATGACTGCCCATAAATCCTGCTTAAAGAGCCGTGGTGGTACAGTGGTTAAGAGTGCAGTACTGCAGGCTACTTCTGCTGACTGCCGGCTGCCAGAGTTTTGGCAGTTCGAATCTCAAGGTTCAAGGTTGACTCAGCCTTCCGTCCTTCCGAGGTAGGTAAAATGAGGACCCAGATTGTTGGGGGCTATAAAACTGACTCTGTAAACTGCTTAGAGAGGGCTGTAAAAGCTCTGTGAAGTGGCATACAGTGTTCCCTCGATTTTTGCGGGGGATGCGTTCCAAGACTGCCTGCGAAAGTTGAATTTCCGCGAAGTAGAGATGCGGAAGTAAATACACTATTTTTGGCTATGAACAGTGTCCCAAGCCTTGCCTTAACACTTTAAACCCCTAAATTACAATTTCCCATTCCCTTAGCAACCATTTAGATTATTACTCACCATGTTTATTTATTAAAGTTTATTTTGAAAAATGTTTTTTAAAGGCAGATGAAAGTTTGGCAATGACATATGACATCATCGGGCAGGAAAAACTGTGGTATAGGGGAAAAAACCACGAAGTATTTTTTAATTAATATTTTTGAAAAACCGTGGTATAGACGTTTCGTGAAGTTCGAACCCGCGAAAATCGAGGGAACACTGTATGTCTTGAGCACTATTGCTATTTTCCTTCCTTTCCCCCTACCTTCCTCCCTCCTACCCTTCTAGTGGTTAGAATGCAGTATTGCAGGCTAACTCTGCCCACTGCCAGCAGTTCGATCCCGATCAACTGGCTCAAGCTTGACTCAGCCTTCCATCCTTCCGAGATGGGTAAAATGAGGACCCAGATTGTTGGGGGCAGTAGGACTGACTCTGTAAATGGCTTAGACATGGCCATAAAAGCACTGTGAAGAGGTATATAAGTGCTATTGCTTATCTCCAATGCAGAAGGCCTGCAGAAAGACCCTCCCTGGATTTTTCAACCTTAGCTGGCGGGTCAAATCTCCATCGTTGACTTTTTAGAAGCTTTTTTTTTCTTTTGCAAAAACTCCCACAGATTCCGGAGGGCAGGCATTTGCGTGGGCGGTGGAAGGCTTGGGATAATTCACCATGCAAGCCTCCCCTAAGCCGAAAGTCCACTTATGGCCTTATTAGAGTAAGAATCCGAGTGAGCTCCCGTAAACCTTCACCAACAACCTTTAACAACCTGGATCTGATTTCGTAGGAATAACAGACCCGGCCTGTTTTTGTAATGGTTTCTGATAAGATCGACTCAGGGAGGCCCCAGACGCCGAGGCCGATGGCACTGAAAATAAATTCTAAAAAGCTGAGACCAATTAAGGGCAACCATATGCAAAATCCAGGGGGCTTTTCTCCTCACCCCCACCCAAGCAAGGAACCCAAGGGAGAAATCTGCCTTGTCAGGTGGGGACAGCCATTTTCGCAAGAAGTCAGAGGAGATGGACGCTGACCTCCACTATCTCATATTAAACAATGATGTGTAATGCACATAGAGCAGTGATGGTGAACCTATGGCACAGGTGGCACATGGAGCCACACGAATCCCAGCGACCAATTAGGTCCCACAGAGTGGGCCTCCTCCGGGTCCCGTCAACTAAACAATGTTGGTTGGCGGGCCCCAGGGGGAGAGCCTTCTCTGTGACGGCACCGACTCTCTGGAACCAACTCCCCCCGGAGATCAGAACTGCCCCTACTCTTCCTGTCTTCCGTAAACTCCTCAAAACCCACCTTTGCCGTCAGGCATGGGGGAACTAAACATCTCCCCCTGGGCACATTTAATTTATACATGGTATGCCTGTGTGTGTGTCTGTTAGTATATGGGTTTTTTTAAAAAAAATCTTTAAATATTTTAATTAATTGAATTATTTATGATTTGTTTTACACTTGTTGTGAGCTGCCCCGAGTATTCGGAGAGGGGCGGCATACAAATCCAAATAATAAATAAATAAATATAAATAAATCTGCTGGCACGCGAATGGTTGCCCGAGCTCAACTCCAGTGTGCATGTGTGTACTGACCAGCTGATTTTTGGCTTGCACGGAGGCTCTGGGAGGGCATTTTTGGCTTCCAGACTGCTTCCAGGGGGATGGGGAGGGCGTTTTTACCCTCTCCTGGCTCCAGGGAAGCCTTTAGAGCCTGGGGAGGGCAAAACACGAGCCTACTGGGCCCACCAGAAGTTGGGAAAGAGGCCGTTTCCAGCCTCCAGAGGGCCTCTGGAGGGTGGGGAAAGCTGTTTTCACCCTCCTCGGGTATTAAATTATAGGTGTGGGCACTTGCGCACGTGCGACACAGCGCACACACGCTCTTTTGGCATGCATGCCATAGGTTTGCCATCACTGCCCTACACCATTTCTAAGTCGAGCACTACCTGTATACAGTCTGTTTCTGTTATTGAGCCAGGGCGGCGCAGTGGTTAGAGTGCAGCACTGCAGGTTACTTCAGCTAACTGCAAGCTGTAGTTCAGCAGTTCAAATCTCACCACCAGCTCAAGATTGACTCAGCTTTCTGTCCTTCCGAGGTGGGTAAAATGACCCAGATTGTTGGGGGCAATGGGCTACTTGTGTAAATCGTTTAGAGAGGGTTGTAAAGTCATTATAAGGCGGTAAATAAGTCTAAATGCTATTGCCATTGTTTTTAAAAAAAACCCCAACCCTGGGTTCTTGGAAATCGCTGTTGCAAATTCCACCAAATGTATGCTTGGCACATGCCCCACTCTGTGGAAAGCGAGAACACCCTCAAAGACTATTGAAACCGGGCACTGTCTCTTTAACGGGAAAGACTCCAGGGTCTTCATTTATCCCAGTCCAAATCTTACATTTAGTCATTCATCCTTGGACGATCTTTTGAGTGGATCAATTCCGTGGAATCTGCTTCTGGACACGGTCGTTCGCTGCTGATTGAAGCCAATTTGCAATTCGTTGACCTTTCTCTCTTAAGCAAATACATTATAAGTCTCCCACTTCCATGTAATCAGAGTTTGTTTATGCCTTCCCTTTCATCTTTGGCCTCTGGCTTTTTTTTTTTTAAAGTCCTTCTAGCCTACAAAGAGCAATTTTCTTGTCTTTTGTCAGCTAAATGGGCTGTAACAGACTTGAAAACAAAGAAAATCAGTGACATCCGGTTGGTTTTTTTTTGGGGGGGGGGGCATTCATTAAACATGTTTCCCCCCGGGTCAGCTTCGCCCACTCTCCACAAAATTTATAAGTATATAAATTAATATAAGTATATAAATATATAACCTTCATCATGCATTTTACTATGTGTATATTGATATATACCCACTAAAACCCTCATTGTGTATTGGAGTTTTATATCCTTTCTTTATATATAATAACTCATGTCTATCCTCTTCAATATGTATTGTGCATTGGACAAAATAAATAAATAAATAAATAAATAAATAAATAAAATAAAGTGTGGAAATGTGATTTCCCCCCCCCCCAGATGGGGTAGCTGGTTCTGCTATGCCATTTTGTAGAGAAAGTTGCAATCTTCCCCCTTCGTTTAACCAGACGGTTAACTAACCAAACAGTGGACTTACTGAGCAATCTATGAAAAAAAGTTATTCCATCCCAAATGTTCACCATCGCTCGTGAATAGCAAAACCCAATTTTTTTTTTAATTGACATCTGGCCATGCAGTTTGCAAACTCGCTGGGCCCGTCAGTTCCAAAAGCTGAACGGGGTAACAGAAACACCACAAAATACACGCTTGCAAAACTTTCGGGAATTAAAGAAAAGTGTGCACAAAATACAGTGATACCTCATCTTACAAAAGCCTCATCATACAAACTTTTTTTGATACAAACCCGGGGTTTAAGATTTTTTTGCCTCTTCTTACAAACTATTTTCACCTTACAAACCCACCGCCGCCGCTGGGATGCCCCGCCTCCAGACTCCCGTTGCCAGCAAAGCACCCGTTTTTGCGCTGCTGGGATTCCATTGAGGCTTCCCTCCATGGGAAACCCCACCTCCGGACTTCCGTTGCCAGCGAAGCGCTTGTTTTTGCGATGCTGGGATTGCCCTGCTGGGATTGCCCTGCTGGGATTCCCCTGCTGGGATTCCCCTGCTGGGATTCCCCTGCTGGGATTCCCCTGCAGCATCGCAAAAACACAGAAGTCTGGAAGTGGGGTTTCCTATGGAGGGGAACCTCAGGGGAATCCCAGCAGCGCAAAAATGGGCGCTTCGGCTGGCATAAGGGGTGAATTTTGGGCTTGCACGCATTAATCGCTTTTCCATTGATTCCTATGGGAAACATTGTTTCGTCTTACAAACATTTCACCTGAAGAACCTCGTCCCAGAACCAATTAAGTTTGTAAGACAAGGTATCACTGTATACCTTCCGGGAGAAGATATTTATGCAATTTTAAAAATCCTTGGCAAACCAAATTTGAAAGATGGCTTCGCCCAGGTAGCTTACCCAAAGACACAAACCCTGGAGAGTAAATAAAACATGAATATTGCCTGTTTGTCCAAGACTTAAGTTCCCAGTTGATTTTATGTCTGTCTTTATTTTGCCTTTGATTAATTTAATTTAATTAATTTAATTCATAGCCCACCCAACTCCTTCTGGACTTTGGGAGGCGTATATAGGCCTTCCCACCAAAGGGATATTGTGCTAGACTAGAGCATCTATGAATCTTTTTGGATTCATTGCCTTGCATGGTTAGCAAAGAAGACTGTAAAACAAAATGTTCCCCAGGCCACAAGCCGTTTATTGTGGAATGTTTCCAGCATTTGAGTTGGCTCTAGTTTCACCTATGCTGGGATTTTGGGTTACACATCTATTTACTAGCTCTGAGTATCAGGTAGTTCTCTCCCCTCTTGCTGATCTATTTCTGGGAAAAGCAAAACTTTTTTTTTTAAGGATGGAGGCAGCAGGCGACTGAGAACTTTTCCATTTTTAGCAATTCCCTTGGTGGCAAAAATCTTAATAATTATTTTTATTCCCCCCCCCCTCCAAGTTACTTGGATGTTGGATCATTGGGAGGCTCTGGGGATGGGGATGGGAGTAGTGCTATCTGCTTTAAAAAAAATGGAGAAAAACTTTTGAGGGGTGATGAATATGAGGGGGGGGGAAGGGAAACAAAATTGTGCACAGTTTTATCTGCCCTAATTTCATTCACTTATCTGAATTGTAAGCCTAGGTTCACCCTTGCCTCTTGCAACACCAAATTTAAAATTGAGGATATTTGAATTTCAGGTCTGGCTTAAACAGAAGTGGTACATTATTCAGAAACGATAGAGAAGAGAAGAAGAATAAGGCTCCCTTTAAAGAACGTTCGGAGACTGCAGCTAGTCCCAAATGCAGCTGTGCAAGTCACTATGGGTTATCAAGGTACACCCACATATCACCATCACTCTGTGGGCTGCATTGGCTACCGGTTGGTCTCCGAACGCAATTTATAGTCTTGGTTTAAAGCCCTACATGGCTTAGGACAAGATTACTTATGGGACCATCTCCTGCATCCCAGTGGCCGGACAGATCCCACAGAGTCGGCCTTCTCCGGGTCCCGTCAGCCAAGCAATGTCACCTGGCACAGCCTAGGGAAAGGGCCTTCTCTGTAGCAGCTCCAGTCCTCTGGAATCAATTCCTTGCACCACCCCCATTCTCCTGGCCTTCCGTAAGATTTTAAAAATTCATGTTTGCCGATAGGGCTGGGGCCGTTGAGCACTGACATTCTGCTCCGGTGATAGTATGACTGTGATTGGATGAATCTGGTTGAATGGTTTTAATTGTCTAGGCTAGGGCCAGGGGTAGGCAAAGTTGGCTCTTCTATGACATGTGGACTTCAACTCCCAGAATCCCTGAGCTAGCATGATTGGCTCAGGAATTCTGGGAGTTGAAGTCCACAAGTCATAGAATTAAAATTATTTAAATAATTATTATTTTTTAAATGCTATTAAAATTCTCCCTTTTTTCATTTTTTTTTTATTTTTTTACAGCCTAGCTTCACTTCTGAAACAGGTCTGCAAGTTTATCCTTGCTATACTGGTAATCTGGAGCATCCTAGGGGATGTTTTGTCAATATATTATGGGGGAGAAAGAACAGAAACATTTAGGGCCTCTTAATGAGTTTTTGTCACTCTCTTTTTGAGGCTGTTTCATCTGAATTTTGTAACATTTTACACACACACACACACACACACACACTAACACAGAGACAAACACATATCCATCTACCCTCCCTGTTTATTTTAGAAACAACAGGAGAAGAATTTGGCTGTGGGTGATGATGCTATAATCAGGGCTACTTCCATGGCTAATTTTAAAGTTATCCGGTGAACACAAACAAAATTTCCTGGAATGATTTGTCGGCTGATTTTGTGCAAATGCAAGAGTTCTCTTTTGTGCCTCTCTTGAACGCTCTCCCCTCAGGGATCTGGCTGCCTTTCACCAGTGTTTTCCTACCCCCGATGCTTCCAGAGGAAAAGGGGCAGAAGGGGGTCAATGACAATACGTCTCTTAACGTTGCTGCCAAACACAGAGAGGCTGAGACATTTCCACAGGGCGAACATAATAGCATTGGAGAGCAGAAGAGAACAGAGGAGAGGAGAGAGTATGGAATAGGAGGGGAGAGGAGAGGGAATAGAATAGAATAGAATAGAGTAGAGTAGAGTAAAATAGAATAGAGAATATAAGAATAGAGTAGAATAGCATAGAATAGGAGAAAACAGAAGAGAGAAAATAGGATAGAGAATAGAATAGAAAAGAAAAATAGAAAAGAAAAGAAAATAGAAGAGATTACAAGAGAAACTAGGATAGAGAAGAGAATAATAGAAAACAAAACAAGAGAAGAGAACATAGTATAGACCAGTGTTTCCCAACCTTGGCCACTTGAAGATATTTGGACTTCAACTCCCAGAATTCCCCAGCCAGCATTTGCTGGCTGGGGAATTCTGGGAGTTGAAGTCCAAATATCTTCAAGTGGCCAAGGTTGGGAAACACTGGTATAGACAATAGAAGAATAGAAAGGAAAAGAGGATAGGCAGAACAGAACAGATAATAGAATAGAATGTCCCTCTGACCTTCCTGCCAATCCACTTCAAGCTCTGTTGGAAGAATTGGTGCTAGACTTATGGTTGGGGATCACCACGACACAAGGAACTGTATTAAGGGGTCGTACCATTAGAAAGGTTGAGAACCACTGAATGATAGAGATGCTTTTTCCCCAAAGCTCATAGAGAAGGTAGGTTGTTGTTGTTGTTTTTTAAAAAAACCTCTTGGCAGAGTCGTTTCTGGCTGACCAACTAGAAGACGCGTAAGACGAGAAGGTGTCTGACTTGCAAACCCGCCACAGCTGAAGACGGGCCCAGAACAGAAGGGCTGTGAACACCTCAGTGGAGGAAGAGATGATTTCACCCCTCCCAAGGCAGGACTGCTGAATTTACCCTTGTTTGCTTAATAACTGGGGCATTCTTAATGTGGGCGTGCATGAGGAAGGACAGTGGAACTGATTTAAGGTTTATAGTACTGAAAACGTAGGCCGATTCGCAGAGCAAACCGTTGACTTCACATGACGCCGTCAAAGAGTTCACTCACACAGGGTTGGCAATGAAAGGCAGGAACGAGATAAGACGCGAAGCTCCATGCGGTATGGACTACCTTGCCTGATCTTTCTGTGCATTTCTATGCATCTCTCCATGCGCAAACAATCTTCATTTGGCTCACAACTTGAACCCAGAGAAACTCTGGGTTTCCCAAAAGGAACATCACATATAGAAATTAAGTTAAGTACTATTGAACTCAAAGGACAAAAATAACTCGGAATTAAAGAGACGGTAAACTGTGCTAAGAAAAAAATAAGGGGGCTGTGAAACAATGAAAAGCGATTGATGAAAATACAGTGGTACCTCTACCTAAGAACGCCTCAACTTACAAACTTTTCTAGATAAGAACCGGGTGTTCAAGATTTTTTTTTGCCTCTTCTCAAGAACCATTTTCCACTTACGAACCCAAGCCTCCGAAACTGTAACCGGAAAAGGCGGGGAGAAGCCTCGGTGGACCCTCTCTAGGAATCTCCTGGGAGGAAGCAGGGTCGGAAAAAGAAGGGGAGAAACCTCCATGGGGCCTCTTTGGGAATCTCCTGGGAGGAAACAGGGACAGAAAACGTGAGGAGAAGCCTCTGTGGGGCCTCGAGGAATCTCCTGGGAGGAAATAGGACCGGAAAAGGCAGGAAGAAGCCTCCATGGGGCCTCTCTAGAAATCTCCTGGGAGGAAACAGGGTCGGAAAAGAAGGGGAGAAGCCTCCATGGGGCCTCTCTAGGAATCTCCTGGGAGGAAGCAGGGTCGGAAAAGGAGGGGAGAAGCCTCCATGGGGCCTCTCTAGGAATCTCCTGGGAGGAAACAGGGACAGAAAACGTGGGGAGAAGCCTCCATGGGTCCTCTAGGAATCTCCTGGGAGGAAATAGGACCGGAAAATGCAGGAAGAAGCCTCCGTGGGGCCTCTCTAGGAATCTCCTGGGAGGAAACAGGGCCTCTACCTTCTCTGTGGTTTCCCCAATCGCATGCATTATTTGCTTTTACATTGATTCCTATGGGGAAAATTGCTTCTTACAAACTTTTCTACTTAAGAACCTGGTCACGGAACAAATTAAGTTCGTAAGTAGAGGTACCATTAAATGTCGAAACTGGAAGAAGTTTCCAGCCGATAGTAAGCTCGATCCTTTCCCTTCTCCATAACTTGCTGAAAAATCCCTCCAGGCTGGGGTGAAAAAAAAACGTCAAGAGTGTTGAGTGTTGGTCTTTCTTAGCTAACTGATTAATGAGGAGAAACATCGGAACTGCCAAGAATAATTGAATAACAGGAAAGCACAAGCCTGCGTGCAGCAGGCCAGACGTTGCTTGTTTGAGTTCAAGGAGGGAGGGGAAAAGCTTTACGCCCCGGGAGGCTATTCAAAGCAGCTCTGTTGACAAAGACCTACAAGGAGACTTCAGTTACCACTACCCCCTGTCCACCTCCGTAAGTCCTCTGGAGGTGTTATCATCCCAAATGAAGACCTCCCCAGTTGCAGCCACAAAAGCTTGTTGGGTCAACATGTGGCCACCAGGTGTGATCCCCTCACATCACACTTCTAGTTGGCTGGAAACCTTCTAAAAGGACGTGCGGGCCTTCACACAGGTGCCTCTGGTGTGAATTGATGCTGTCTTTGAGCTGAAGACCTTTGTTCTGGTCATCAGGAGAGTTGATGGATAAGACAGCCATCTTTCTTCTTTTTCTTCTTCTTCTTCTTCTTCCTCCTCCTCCTCCTCCTCCTCCTGCTCTTCCTCCTCCTCCTGCTCTTCCTCTTCCTCCTTCTCTTCCTCCTCTTCTTGTTCCTCTACTTCTTCCCTATTCTTCTTCTTCCCTCTTCTTTTCTCCTCCTCTTCTTCTTCTTCCTCTTCTTCTTTTCTTCTTCTCCTCTTCTTCTCTTCCCTCTTCTTCTTTTCTTCTCCTTCCCCTCCTTCTACTCCTCTTCTTCCTTCTTCATCTTCCTCTTCTTCTTTCATATGCGTCATTGGACACTGGCAATCATGTTGGCAATCCTATATACTGCACAAGTCAAAAAGAGGGCTGTGACTGACCCCTCGTATCCTGGACATAAATTGTTTCAGCTCCTACCCTCAAAACAATGCTATAGAACACTGCAGACCAAGACAACTAGATACAAGAAGAGTCTGCTAAACAAATAATTCCTTCAACACTGTCAAACTATTCACTAAGGCTGCGTTACTATTTCTATTAGTCTTCTCAATGTTCCTATCACCCATCTCCTCCCACTTATGACTGTAACTTGTTGCTTACGATTTATATTAATATGGATAGTTTCCTGATTGCTTATTTGTACTCTATGACAATCATTAAGTGTTTCTTGATGAATGTATCTTTTCTTTTATCTACACTGAGAGCATCTGCACCAAAGACAAATTTCATGTGTGTCCAATCACACTTGGCCAATAAAGAATTCAATGATCTAGGAAGTAGGAAGCTACTTATCATGGGTTAGACAATGATCTTATTTTCTCACCTGCCACAAGTGCTGATTTTAATTCAAAACACACCCCAATATTTGTTTTGGATTTATATACATTTATTTTATTTTTTTTAATAGAGAGGAAAATGGGGAGAACCAACATCTTGTGTTGGAAATGCATCTTCTGCTAGAAGGAAATAATATGTAAGCCTTCCCCAGGAGCAAGAGAAGGTGACCAGCTGCTGTGGCCTATAGGTGGAGCTCTTGCCTCCACAATCAGGAGTTCAATTCTAGGTAGAGGCAGATGTTAGGGTCTCCCGCTTGGTCAGGGGGCTGGACTAGATGACCTGCAAGGTCCCTTCCAACTCTTATTATTATTATTATTATTATTATTTATTCTTTGTCCAATATACAATACATATGAGAGAGAATATACATTATGAATATATATATAAAAATAGGAAGTAAAAAGAAGGGAAGTGGATAGGAAGAGAATATATATAGAGGAGAGAATATATAAGATAAAAGAGGTAAGAAAAGAGAATTGGACAGGGGACGATAGGCACATCAGTGCACTTATATACGCCCCTTACTGGCCTCTGAGGAATCGGGAGAGGTCAATCGTGGAGAGTTTAATGGAGAAGTGTAGGGGATTGGGGGTTGACACTATTGAGTCCGGTAATGAGTTCCACGCTTCGACAACTCGATTGTTAAAGTCGTATTTTTTGCAGTCAAGTTTGGAGCGATTGATATTAAGTTTGAATCTGTTGTGTGCTCTTGTGTTGTTGCTGTTGAAGCTGAAGTAGTCGTTGACCGGAAGGACGTTGCAGCATATGATCTTGTGGGCAATACTTAGATCGTGTTTTAGACGCCGTAGTTCTAGGCTTTCAAGGCCCAGGATGGTTAGTCTATTTTCGTAGGGTGTTCTGTTTCGAGTGGAGGAGTGGAGGGCTCTTCTGGTGAAGAATCTTTGGACGTTTTCGAGAGTGTTGATGTCTGAGATGCGGTGTGGGTTCCAGGCAGATGAGCTGTATTCAAGAATGGGTCTGGCATAGGTTTTGTAGGCTCTTGTGAGTAGTGTGAGATTGCCGGAGCAGAAGCTGCGTAGGATCAGGTTAACAACTCTGGAGGCTTTTTTGGCGATATTGTTGCAGTGGGCTTTAGCACTTAGGTCATTTGAAATGAGTATTCCGAGGTCTTTTACTGAGTGTTGGTTGGTAGTGAGGATTTGTTTATTCAGTTCATATAAGTGGTTTGGATTCTTTTTGCCGATGTGGAGGGTAGAGCATTTGTTGGTTGATATTTGAAGTTGCCAGGTGTTGGACCAATCTGAAATGAAGTCAAGGTCTTTTTGAAGAGTGAGTGTGTTGTCGGTGGTGTTGAAGAGTTTCACATCGTCGGCAAAAAGTACACAGTTGCTTACGATATTATCGCAGAGGTCATTGATGTATAGGATGAAAAGAGTAGGACCTAGTACGCTGCCTTGGGGAACGCCGCTTTTGACAGGGACAGGGGAGGAAATGGCACTTCCGATTTTGACAACTTGTTGTCTGTTTGACAAGAATGTGGTAATCCAGTTGTGGAGGAGTCCTGAGATGCCGTAGGATTTGAGTTTTAGGAGAAGTTTGTCGTGAACCACTGAGTCAAAGGCTTTGCAGAAGTCGATATAAATTGCATCGATGAATTTTCCTTGATCAAGGTGGGTAGTCCAGATGTTTTTGCAGTGGAGTAGTTGTAGGTTGCAGGATAGTTTCTTACGGAATCCAAATTGTTTTTTTGATAGTAGGTTGTTAGATTCTAAGTAGAGAGTGATTGAACGATTTATAATTGATTCCATGATTTTACAAGGTACACAGCATAGTGATATGGGTCTGTAGTTGTCAACTAGTGATGGGTCTCCTTTTTTGAAGATGGGGATGACTACTGCTTTTGACCACAGTTTGGGGAGAGTGCTGGTCATGAAGGAATTTTGGAAGATAATGCTTAGAGGTTCAGCTATGGCAGATGAGAGTTTTCTTAGGAAGTATGCACAAAGACCATCTGGACCGACAGATAGGGAAGGTTTGAGATCACGGATTGCTTTTTCAACGTAGTCTGTGGTGAAGATGATTTGGCTTAGGTTATTTAATGAGTTAGGAGTGCGATTTGCGAAGAGGGGGAATGAGTTATTACTGTTAACAAAAACGGAGCCAAAGAAGGAGTTGAAAAGATTTGCTTTGGATGGGTCGTCGTGGTACTCTTTGTTGTGTGGTCCAATGAGAGGTGGAATAGGTCTGGAGTCGTTAAGTTTGTTGTTGACGAAGTTGTAGAAGGCACGGTTAGATTTGGTGCGTAGGAGGTTTTCCTCTTGTTTACTGCGGTAGTTCAGACATTCTACTTTTATTTGTTGGCATATTCTTCTGTAGCGGTTTTTAAAGTTGTTTACAGGACCTTTTTTGTTTCTACGCCAGAGGGATCTTTTTTTGGTTTGTAGTTTCTTTAGTGAGATGGGAATGTTGTTTTTCTGTTTTCTTCTAGGAGGAGTAATTGGAACATACAGATCTATAAGTCTATTGATTTGGAGTAAGAACGTGTTGTAGAGGTCATCGATGGAGATGCAGTTGGAGAAGAGGGATTGCCAATTAATAAATGAGAGACTGACGTCTATGAGTTCGTAGTTAGCTTTCCTGAAATTGTACTTAGGTGACACGTTGTTCTGTTGAATGTTATGATGGCGTAGGTTGAGGTTGAAGTTGATCATACTATGGTCGCTGTTGGAGAAGGGTTCTATGATATGCAGTCCATAAATAGCACTTTTACTATTGCAGAAGATGAGGTCGAGGCAGCTGTTGAGTCTGGTGTTGTTTAATACTAATTGTTCCAGTCCCAGGCTGGTGACGGTGTTGTAGATGGCGGTATGTATAAGTTCGGTGGAGCATTCGTTTAGTGTCCAGTTGATGTGTGGTAGGTTGAGGTCACCTAGGAAGATGATGGGGTAGGGGCAGGAGGATGCCCATGTTAGTAGGGAAGTTAATTTTGATGCATGGGAAGTGTCATAGTTTGGAGCTCTGTAGCACAGTAAAAAGCGGAGAGTGGTGTTAAGGGAAAGATCGCAGATTAGGGTTTCAGGAAGGAATAAATCTTGTGCAACTTGAATGTTTTTTAGATTGAGTGAGCTTTTGTAGAATATGGCTACACCACCTCCTCTGCGGGATTCGCGGTCGGACCGGAAAACCAGGTAGTTATTTTGTGTAATGATGGAGTCAGGAAAGGAACAGTTGAGCCATGTTTCGCAAACAAAGATTATGTCAAATAAGTTGGTGTTGAGCAGAAGGAGGAATTCTGATAACTTGTTGATTAAACTTCTTGCATTGATTAGTTTGCATTTGAGGTTGTGTTTGAGTTCAGGAAGGGGATTGGATCGCGTTGAGTTGTGGCAGGATTGAGGCAAGGTAGTAAGGGGCGCATTTTCCTATTCATTGCTGGAGGTGCTGGGGAGGTCCGATTGTTGATGTGGGATGGTGGGTGGAGATTGTTGATCTGTTCAGTTAAATCATCATATTTCTTCAAGCCTTTGTGGAACTCTCTGCAATAAGGTTTCACTCTTCTTTTTCATAAACTTTTCAAGACCCCCGTTATTCACTTGCGGCATCTTACATTCCACTTGCCACCCTCCCACCCCCAGGATGACATCTCCAGAAGCAGCAGGAGATTAAATTAATTTGTGTAAACATTACTCATCCTACCCTCCCCATCAGACGGGGGAGAGACCGAGACACCTTGATGATTGGAGCCGAGACGGCTGAAAAGAGCAATGAAGCGAAGATGCCTCCTGGCTCAAGTCAAGGATGGATATCTGTTGTGACACTCAAATGTCTGTCCCGGAATCATCGTCTCCATTCCCTCATCATCGTCCGGTTCCCCCCTCCCCCGTTTCCACCCTTGTCTCTCTTCGCCAAATGTCAAAGAAGAGACGTTAAGCAGGGCAAAGACAGATCAAGATTGTATCTCTAGGTGGCAGATTTGTGGTTCCATCAGGCTCCGGGTAGAAGGAATGAAAAAGCATTTAGCTTCTCTTTCACTTTGCTCAACTGATAAATGGTACCATAATTTTCAAATTCCTATTCCCCCCCACCCTCCCCACTGCTATCTATCTATCTATCTATCTATCTATCTATCTATCTATCTATCTATCTATCTATCATCTATCTACTTACCTACCTACCTACTTACCAATGTATCTACTTATTTACTTACTTATTTATTTATTTACTTATGTATTTATTTACATACGTACATATTTAATTACTTGTTTTCTTTCTTTCTTTCTATCTTTCTTTCTTTTTTCTTTCTTTCTTTCTTTCTTATTTATTTATTTTATCAGAACTTATACAAGATAGCATGTATTGGCCTAAACATGAACAAATTGGCATAAACATAAACATCATGCTACCCTCCCTGTCCTATTGTCCTCATTTGTCATTACTGCCCTTTTTTAAAAATATAATTTTTATTGAAGTATTTATATGAAAAAATACATTAAAAACATTGAAAACATACAATATACAATATATAACATACAAAAATAGAAAAAGAAAAAAGAACAGAAAAAAGAAACAAGAAAAAGAATAAGAAAAGACTTGTTTGTTTGTTTGTTTGTTTGTTTACATTTATATGCTGCTTCCTCTCAGACTCAAGGCAGCGAACAACAATAAAATAAGATACAAAAGTCAAACCCCCCCGGAATATTTTTTTTAAAAAACATTCCTCCATTCAGCAGTTAGGCCAGAGCAAGGTGTTGGTGCTCAACATCCCCCTCAAAACAAATAAAATAAATAAAGTAAATACAGATAAATGAGGATAGTAAGACAGGGACGCCCCCTTACAGACCTCTTAGGAAAGAGGGGAGGTCGACAGTAGACAAGGCCCTGGTTCCCAACGTGGGGCACACTCCCCACATGGGGTCAATTTGATTTTTGAGGGGGGCAATTCGAGAATTAGTTATTAACAGGAACTTGTTTGCATTTCATATGGCTCTAGGGCCCCTGTTACGATAAATACGTGTTTTGATGGCTGATTAGCCTTATTAAATTTAGCAGTGTCTTATTTCTAGCAGAATGTGTGCACTTCTATTTATATCTGTTAAATTCTCCAAAATGCTAACTATAGTTGGATAATTATATTCAACTGAGTTTAGTTAATATTATTTTTCTTCCTTTTAATATTGCCACTTACCACTGCTTCTCTGTACTGCAACGAACCACTGACTGCTCAGTTGAGGCCTGCTTTTTTGTCAGCAACTTTTACCTCAGAATCTTCTGTTTTGAGTAAGATTTTCAATCTTCTCTTCTCCTGAATATTCTTATATTCAGCACTTTGAATTCTTTTCTTTTTTCCCCTCTCAGATTACTGTTTTTCTTATATTTCACTCTTTACTTTTTACATATTTCACTCTTATATTTTGACTCTTTACTTTCTGAGACCTCACAATTTTCCTTTCAGGGCCTATTCTCTTTACTTCCTCTCCCGCAAGTTGTTTTATTTCACTCTCCATAGTTCCCTCTAAGCTGAGCAGTGAGCAATCGCTCACTTAAAAATCATCATCAACTCAGAGTTTTCCAAACCTGCCCAGAAGCCGAGAGAGAAAGAGTGAGAGGGAAGGAGAGAGAGAGGAAGAGAGAGAAACAGATAGAAAAAAGAGAGGAAGGAAAAGAGAAAGAAAAAGAATGGGAGTAAGGAAGAGAGAAAGAAAATCAAAATCTAGTTTGAAACTAGCTCAACTATTTAAGTGGCATTTTGATATTGATAGAGTTGCCCTATTATGAGCTCACTGTTATAGACACACAGTATTTATTTATTTATTTATTTATTTATTTATTTATTTATTTATTTATTTATTTATTTATTTATTTATTATTTCTGTGCCGCCCAGTCCCGAAGGGACTGCCGCTCAGACACTATACTTTTCCGCCCACCCCCCCAAAAAATTAGAGGGAACACTGTCACTCTCTGTCAATTTTTCTATTTATTTGGACCTTTAGCAGCACAAGCTGTATAAAAATGTCTTTATGCTCTGCATATGATTGTAGGAAGACATCTGTGAAAAAAATCCAAAGCACAATTATTACTTTCATAGCTAAGTCAATATTTTAGCAAGAAAATTCATATGAGGCAAAAAAAAGTGCTTAGAGCAGGTAGCGGCCCAGATAGTGGGTATACTTATTTTATAAATAATTTTAAATTAATTATATTAACTTTCTTATATATATTTGATACACTGAATTCAATAATTTGTTTGTCTCATTCATTCATTCACAGAAAGCCTGCTGATAATTTTATAGTCCACATTTCATTTGATATATTAAATTAATTTTAACTGGTGTTTTATTTTAATCTTAAAGTTTGTAACATTTATTTTCTAAATAAACAATGTTATGTATAAACTGAATATTTCTTTTCATAATTTGCATGATTAATTTATTTTTACCATTTTTTTAAAAAAAAGTGTGTGTGTGTGAAACGGACATAACGTTTTAAACTCCAAGCCCAATATCACAATATAGTGTATCACCACCATCGCAACCATCAAAATGAATTTCACTTCATACGTTTTTCTCACATTTATTTCTTTCCGTCCCAAGTCCCATGCATAAAATGAGTAGTGCATGCAAGAAAAAAGTTTGTCAGTATTCACAGAACTACAGTATTTAAAATTTGGTTAATTTTTGTTCACTTTTTGCATAATAAGAATTATACATAATGGGTAGGGGGCATCAGGATTTTAGAGAGGCTTAGGTGGGGCATGGCCAAAATAAAGTTGGGAACCACGGGTCTAAGATTAAAGGTTTTGGGGTTTGGGCAAGAAACCACAGAGTTAGATCACTCTATTGCTGAAGTCGCATTTTCTGTAGTCGAGTTTCAAGCGGTTTACATTCAGTTTGAATCTATTGTGTGCTCGTGTATTGTTTCAGTTGAAGCTGAAGTAGTTGTCAGATCAGACATTGTGGCAGATGATTTTGTGATAGATAAAAATGTAAAAGGAGCTAACTGAGAGATATGTGATTATGATATTTTGGATAGAAATATAAAACTATGCATGTCTTGATAATATGGTTTACGTAGGGATGTTTGTGTAAGTTTGGTGAAAAAAATAATTAAAAGAATAAAAAAGCTGAGCTCCAGCAATGTGAGAATCCAGTTAGTTAGGCAAATGCCGTACAGTCTGCAAAGCAAACCCTGAAAGGCTGCCTAGCCTTGGTTTAGATGGGGACGAACCATTGCCCTCCTTGACAGGTTTGATTAATGAGCCCTCTGGATTTGCAAGTCAGCCATCCAAATTTCCTCTCAAGCATGAACCAGATGAGTTATCAACCGAGAAGTTGGTGGGCTTCCCAACCATCGCTCTCTCTCTCTCTCCTTTCGCCCCTTCGTCTACAAAGAGCAGCGCGGCTCCACCGAGTCTCTATGCATTGTTGTGATTGAAAAACGCAACATAAACTCCACGGTATTATTATAGACTTTCCAGTGATCGTAATATAAACGAAGCAAAAACGTCGTCGCCAAACTGTAGCCCAGCCTGGACATACAATCCAAGTTCTCATAAATAAGAAACTGTCGAAAGTCCAAACCTCGATGTCTGAAAGGCTTCTGTGGAAGCCAAAGAAAGAGAGAGTTTCCCAGGCCAGAAGAAAGCACTCATTTCTGAGTAGAAAATTTGGGGGAAGAAACCCTGCACAGAAAGAAAGTGATTTCCAAATGGAGCCATTTTTGGATTCTGTACACAGCATTGAATCCTAACTCAATTAAGCTACTTTTGTTAAGGTCACACTTGGGATTCCACATCCACAATGGGTGCATTCCTCATCGGTGCGCTCTTCGAGACTGACGCGGGTGTGGCATAGGTGCGGGTGCAACCGGCATCTAACGTGAGATTTGCCTTTTGCACATGCACCACAAGTGAAATCTTGCACGAGTAGATCATCGACTGGTGTTGTGGTGAATATTAGAGATGAGCATCCTCATTCCGTTTCCTGCCAAGTGCGAATTGCGCACTGTAACATGATACCTGGATGCTAAGGGCATGAACGCTGCTGCAATTCACCACGAAATCCTTTCAGTTTATGGAGAGGCCATCATGTCAAGGCAGCATGTGACAAAATGGGTACAGAATTTCAAATTGGAGGAAAAAACTTTTCCAATGACGAAGTGGTGAAAATCGAAATAACGAACTGGCTGAAAAAGGCGGTTGGAGACTTCTACGACACAGGCAACCAAAAACTCATCCCATGGATGACAAAATGTATTGAACAGGATGGTGATTATGTGAGAAAATAATGTAATACCTGTTCTGCTGGCATGTCCCAACCGCCCGTAATTACAGGGTAATAGTCCAGAAAGACACACACCACACAATAGAAGGAAAACCAAAAGTCTTTATCAACAGAAAAGTAGAAAAACTCCCTTTTAAAATGTCAAAGGGATTTTCTGATACACACAAGGCACAGGTTAAATGCAATCCAATTTCTCACCCAGTAACTGGGAAATTGAGTCCAATTCCAAAGTCTAGAAAGTCCACACACAGGCTTGAACAGGGAAACAGCAAAACCACGATCTTGATGAAACTATGAATCAGATAAAGTTCCACAAGGCTAAATCAGCACACTGCTCTTTTTATCTGTAGCACTAATTACAGCAGCCCCACCCAAACACAGGCGGCCTCACTTATCTCCTGTAATAATCCTTCAGTTGTTCTCTTCTATGCATCACTCTCCGCATGCGTGGGTCTGTCATAAGTTCTTGTTCAGAATCCAGGGATGATAAGGAAGATTGATCTCCTCCTGGGCTGTCTGCCAAACTCCCCTCTCCCCTGTCACTCACGCTTCCTTGGTCAAAGGAGACTTCGTCGGCAGATTCTATCGGGAGCAAAACAGGCCTGTGGCATGTGGATGTTTCTCCCACATCCACCTCCACATTCCTTGGGGCAGGAGCTGGGCCAGAGCTAACCACAACAATACCTACGCTACAATCCATGTAACTTTTATTGCAATATCTTCATTCTTTATTTTTATTTTTAAAATCTTGTAACCTCACTTTCCGGATAACCTTCATAGATATATATATGAAAAAGACTTGCAATGCCAGCATTTTAATAATAAATAATAACAACGAAGTTGGAAGGGACCTTATAGTCCAACCCCTGCTTAGGCAGGGAACCCTACACTACTTCAGGCAAATGGTTATCCAATATCTTCTTAAAAATTTCCAGTGTTGGAGTCTTCACAACTTCTGGAGGCAAGCTGTTCCACAGATTAATTGTTCTAACTGTCAGAAAATTTCTCTTTAGTTCTAAGTTTCTTCTCTCCTTGTTTAGTTTCCACCCATTGTTTTTTGTTCTACCTTCAGGTGCTCTGGAGAATAGCTTGACTCCCTCTTCTCTGTGGCAACTCCTGAGATATTGGAAGACTGCTATCATGTCTCCCCTGGTCCTTCTCTTCATTAAACTAGCCATGCCCAGTTCCTGCAACCGTTCGTTATATGTTTTAGCCTCCAGTCCCCTGATCCTCTTTGTTGCTCTTCTCTGCACTCTTTCTAGAGTCTCAATATCCTTTTTGCATCGTGGCAACCACAACTGAATGCAGGATTCCAAGTATGGCCTTTCCAAGGCCTTATAAAGTGATATTAACACTTCCCGTGATCTTGATTCTATCCCTCTCTTTTGTCCTCTTTTCCCAGTCAAAAATGCTCCCCATTTGGAAAATGTCAACCTACAGCACTCGGTAAATGCCAGCCATGCTTGTGTTCCCAAGGGGGTGTGTGTGTGTGTGTGTGTGCTTTGGCAGCAAGGTTTAGAAGCTGATGCAGGGGGTCCAGTCTTCTTTTCTGCCAAGTTGCCCAAGACAGTTTCTAAATGGCACCTCGTTTGCCAAGAGACACCATTCTCGGCTTGTCAGACGCAGCAGCTGTTCTTGGCAACTAAATAGTGAAGGTCTTGATGAGACTTTGCCCATCTGTATCTCCTCCTGGTCCTCACACGCCGTACTGTGTTTCTGGTGCCAACTTTCCATGTAGCAAGCTACTGTTTGGGGCACAGCGGTGGCGTAGAAGGATCATCCCAGGGGGGTATATATAAAATATATATATAAAATTTTCCAGCAAATTTTTGTGTCAGCTTCTCTTCCCCCAAAAGATGTCACTTTTGAGCATAAAAGATGCTTTTTCTTTCTGGAACTAAGAGTCTCCTAGAATGGTTGAACTAAACAAGGAGAGAAGCAACTTAAAACTAAGGAGGAATTTCCTGACAGTTAGAACAATTAATCCGAAGAACTGCTTGCCTTCAAAAGCTTTGTTTGTTTGCTTGCTTGCTTGCTTGCTTGCTTGCTTGCTTGCTTGCTTGCTTGCTTGCTTGCTTGCTTGCTTGCTTGCTTGCTTGCTTGCTTGCTTGCTTGCTTGCTTGCTTGCTTGCTTATTTATTTATTTATTTATTTAATTTAGCATACAAATATAGTATTGTATTGTAGTATGTTTAACATAATATAAGTATAAAGTAGAGATAGAAAAGATAAAAAGACAGGAATGGTAGGTAGGAAGGTGCACTTATGCATGCTCCTCTTAGAAAAGGGGAGAGGTCTATTGTAGATAATGTAAGGTTGAAGATTTTGGGATCGGGGGAAGAAACAACAGAGTCCGGAAGTGAATTCCCGGCGTTGACCACTCTATTGCTGAAATCATATTTTCTGCAGTCTAGTTTGGAGCTATTTACATTCAGTTTGTATCTATTACGTGCTCTTGTGTTGTTGTTGTTAAAGGTGAAGTAGTCACTAACAGGGAGTACATTGTGATGTATGATTTTGTGAACAACAGTTAAATCAGTTTGGAGGTGGCGTAGCTGTAAATTTTCTAAACATAGTAATTGAAGTCTGGAAGAGTAAGGTAATTTGTTGCTTGAGAAGGAGTGGAGGATTCTTCTTGTGAAGTATTTCTGGACTCCTTCAATTGTATTAATGTCTGTTATGCAGTGTGGATTCCATACAGGTTAACCATGTTAACCATAGTTAACCATGTTTTGCATATAAAAATGATGTCAAATTTGGTGGGTTTTAGTAGGAGAAGAAGTTCAGGTATTTTGTTAGCAATGCTTCTTGAGTTTATTAGTTTACATTTAATGTTAGAAGCGGTTGATGATGAGGAAGTTGTGAATGTTGTTTAAGAGAGATGTTTGAATCAACTCCCCCCCCCCCGAGATTCATATTGCCCCCACCCTCCTTGCCTCATTTAAGACTCATTTATGCCGCCAGGCTTGGGCTATTAGATTCTTGCCCCCTGGTCAATGACTGTGCGGAGAGAAAGTTGATTGAATGGGATTGATGCTTTTTATGGCTGGATTTTTTAGATTTTATATTTATTTGATTAGATCTAAAATGTTATACATTGTTTTATTATATGTTGTAAGCTGCTCCAAGTCCTCAGAGAGGGAGGCATAAAAGTCCAATTAATAAAATAATAAATAAATAACCATTTGTCTGAAGTACTTTAGGGTTTCCTGCCTAAGCAAGGGGTTGGACTAGAAGACCTCCAAAGTCCCTTCCAACTTTGTTGTTGTTGTTATTGTTATTTTTGTTGTTGTGAGGGACAGCATAACTAATCTGAATTGGGTAGAGTCAATCCAGTTCCAGAGAGATTGCAGTAATACAGTTTTACCACACCAGGTAATCCTCCCATTCCTGTCAGAGCTGAAGAAGCTTATAGTATGAGAAGCGAAACGTCTTCAAAAGAAAAAAAAAACCAGGAAGTCCAGGTGCTTCTTGAAAAAAGCCCCTTTGGGACAACCGCGGCCTAGATGATTGAGAATCTCCGTAGACACACCCAGTAGCACAGATCAGACATTTGTAAGGGCATCAAAAGTGTTTTTGGATAAGTGACCAGGGCAATTTTTATTCATCGCTCGATCAAATCGTCATTTATAACAGCTGTAAGAGCAATTTAGGGCTCAGTCAATGGAAGCCGTTGGTTGGCAAGAATGAGAAATGGCGCATGGACTTACAAGGGGCCTCTGATCTGATCCAAGGTTAATCCATCACGCCGCCTTTATGGAAGGTTCAGGATTTAAAAATTAGGAAACTCAGACCAGGCTGCCATTTCTGTTAATCCAAGCCCAAGGATGATTCCTCCAGTGTTGTCACTCACACTCTCTCTCCCCTAAAATACTTGACATGACGATTCCGCACAGACGAAACGAAGGCTGTGTGCGAGACGCTGTGTTTATTTTACAAAGAAAAGATATCAGAATTCCAGGCTATCATTAAACCCCCAAAACGGGGCAGCTTAAACTTCAGCACGAGATTCTTGGGAGAGAGCCAAGTATGACACGATCTCAACACACTCTTAATCCTGTTTCGTGTGGATTTGCTGCCGGCTTTTGAGGAAGGCTGCTCTTTTTAAAGGCTCCGTTCTCCTTTCGCCGTTGATCTCAGACACATGGCAGTCACACGAATGTCTGGATGGCTGCAATTATTTTAAATTGAAGTATTTTTATATGGATCCGTGTTTGTTTTTGTTGCGAGCCGCCCCGAGTCCCTAAGGAGTTGGACGGCATAGAAATATAATTAAATAAAATAGGGGAGGGGGACATCAAGAGGGCCCGTGGAGATGCAGACTGAGCTACGGAGCGAGAAAAGCTTGGCCTCACGAGCAGAAACTGAATATTTGGCCTAGAAAGATAGCAGCCTTTGCAGACTTCATTAACAGGAGGAGGTCTTAGAACAGGGATGGCGAACCTTTTTCCCCCTCGGGTGCCAAAAGAGTGTGGGCATGCAATGGAAACTGCAGTTTAATGTTTCCAAATGTAAAATAATGCACTTGGGGAAAAGGAATCCTCAATCTGAGTATTGCATTGGCAGTTCTGTGTTAGCAAAAACTTCAGAAGAGAAGGATTTAGGGGTAGTGATTTCTGACAGTCTCAAAATGGGTGAGCAGTGTGGTCGGGCGGTAGGAAAAGCAAGTAGGATGCTTGGATGCATAGCTAGAGGTATAACAAGCAGGAAGAGGGAGATTGTGATCCCCTTATATAGAGCGCTGGTGAGACCACATTTGGAATACTGTGTTCAGTTCTGGAGACCTCACCTACAAAAAGATATTGACAAAATTGAACGGGTCCAAAGACGGGCTACAAGAATGGTGGAAGGTCTTAAGCATAAAACGTATCAGGAAAGACTTCATGAACTCAATCTGTATAGTCTGGAGGACAGAAGGAAAAGGGGGGACATGATCAAAACATTTAAATATGTTAAAGGGTTAAATAAGGTTCAGGAGGAAAGTGTTTTTAATAGGAAAGTGAACACAAGAACAAGGGGACACAATCTGAAGTTAGTTGGGGGAAAGATCAAAAGCAACATGAGAAAATATTATTTCACTGAAAGAGTAGTAGATCCTTGGAACAAACTTCCAGCAGACGTGGTTGGTAAATCCACAGTAACTAAATTTAAACATGCCTCGGATAAACATATATCCATTGTGTTGTGATTCCGTCTGAGGCTCCTCAGGGAACGGCTGAACCTCTGCCGGCTCCATGCTCAGAGGGGGAGGATGAGGAACAGGAGGAGGAGGCCTAGGCAGATGGGGAGGAGGAATATCAGGCCGAGGGAGAGGGAGAACAGCCTGAGTCCCCTGGGGTGGAGCTCTCCCCAGCAAGCAGCCTGGAGTCCTTGGATGAAAATGCACAAGCCATCATCGATCTCAGGCAGAGAAGAGCAGCACAACGAAGGGGACAATTAGCCAGGTATTTCCAGCCCTAAATAGGCAACAGCTGGGTTTGGGTGTGGTTCTCCCCAGAAAGGCTGAAAAGGCAGACCCACCCTTCCTGTATTGTGGAGTATTATCTTTGGGAGTCCTGGGACCTGGCTGTGATATTTGGCGTTTCTGACTCTGGCTTGTGGCCCTGAAGGCTGAAACCTTGGGGGGAAAGACGTGGGTCTTATTCTCTACAGTGGTGTGTGTGCCAGCAAGAAGTCTGCTGTATTGTCTGGCCGTCATGACTCTGCTGTGAAGCCTCATAGCCTGTCTGTTGGGAAAAACAGGTTTTCCTCTGTGTTTGTTTTTCCAACTATAAAGTGCCTTTGCTTTTACCAGCGTGTCTGGCTGCTTTTTCCAGTTGGTGTTGAAGTCTGGGGGTACCCAGACAGAACACATTGTAAGATAAAATACAGGAAATAGTATAAGGGCAGACTAGATGGACCATGAGGTCTTTTTCTGCCGTCAGTCTTCTATGTTTCTACACCAATAATTCAATGCCTGGGGAGGGCGAAAACAGCTTCCCCAGCCCCCTGGAGGCCCTCTGGAAGCTGGAAACGGCTTGTTTCTCAGCTTCTGGTGGGCCCAGTAGGCTCTTGTTTTGCCCTCCCATGACTCCAAAAGTTTCCCTGGAGCCAGGGGAGCCGGAGGCTCTCTGGAAGCCAAAAACGCCCTCCCAGAGCCTCTGTGCGAGCTAAAAATCAGCTGGCCAGCAAACACATGCCGTTTAGAGCTGAGCTAGGGCTACAACTCGTGTGCCAGCAGATATGGCTCTGCTGCCACCTGTGGCACCCGTGCCATAGCTTCGCCATCACTGTCTTCAAATCACCCATGCTTCCCCTCTTTGGATCCAGAGCTTCATGTCCCTGGAGAATTTCCCTCGAAAACCTTTCCCAATGATCCCTGCAATCTAGATCTAGGGAGGTACCACTCTATAAAGCCTTAGTTAGACCACACCAAGAGTACTGCATCCAGTTTTGGTCGCCATACTAAAAAAAAAAAGACGTTGGAAGTCTACAGAGAAAGTGAAGAGGAGAACCAGGATGATAAGGGGACTGGAGACTATAACAAACGGAAGAGCGGTTGCAGGAACTGGGCACGGCCAATCTGGCAAAGAGAAGGACCAGGGGTTGTCATGATAGCAGTGTTCCAATATTTGAGGGGCTGCTCCAGAGAGAAGGGGGGGCAGATTGTTTTCCAAAGCATCAGAGGACCAGACAAGGAATAATGGATGGAAGCTGATGATGAGGGGACTGGAGGCTAAAACATACGAAGAACGGTTGCAGGAACTGGGTATGTCTTCCAATATCTCAGGGGTTGCCACAAAGAAGAGAAAGTAAAGCTATTCTCCAAAACACCTGAGGATAGAACAAGAAACAATGGGTGGAAACCAAACAAGCAGAAAAGCAACTTCCTGGCAGTTAGAACAATTAATCTGCAGCAGTTAGAACAATTAATCTGCAGCAGTTAGAACAATTAATCTGCAGCAGTTAGAACAATTAATCTGCCTCCAGAAGTTGTGAATGCTCCAACAATGGAAGCTTTTAATAATAACAATAATAATAATAATAATAATTTATTAGATTTGTATGCCGCCCCTCTCCGAAGACTCGGGGTGGCTCACAACAATAATAAAACAATGTTACAGTGGAACAAATCTAATATTAAAAGCGAAAAAGACATATAAAACCCTATCATTTAAAACCAAACAACACATACATACCAAACAAAGTATAAAAGCCTGGGGAAGGTGTCTCAATTCCCCCATGCCTGGCGGTATAGGTGGGTCTTGAGTAGCTTACGAAAGACAAGGAGGGTGGGGGCAGTTCTAATCTCCGGGGGGAGTTGATTCCAGAGGGCCAGGGCCGCCACAGAGAAGGCTCTTTCCCTGGGGCCCGCCTAACGACATTGTTTACTCAACGGGACCCGGAGAAGGCCAACTCTGTGGGACCTTATCGGTCACTGGGATTCATGTGGTAGCAGGCGGTTCCAGAGTTACTCTGGCCCAGTGCTATGTAGGGCTTTAAAGGTCATAACCAACACTTTGAATTGTGACCGGAAACTGATCGGCAACCAGTGCAGGATGTTGGATAACCATCTGTCTGAAGTGGTGTAGGGTTTCCTACCTAAGCATGGGGTTGGACTAGAAGACCTCCAAGGTCCCTTCCAACTCTGTTGTTACTAGTCAGGGTTTCCTGACTAAGCAGGGTGTTATTGAGCTGAGTGCTGACAAGGGCGGTCAGGAAGGGTCTGAGGAAGCTTCCGACAGCGAAAAGCCAACAAAAGGCATTTAAAATCCTCGTCTCTAAGACAGTCTGGCCCTGTCCTCAGCTTCTAAATCTCCTGACTTGCAGGGTTAGCTGATTAACCCAACCGTCAACCTGCTTCAGAAAAACGCCCTGATCTCCAGGCCCCGATCTCCCAAACCCGAATTTGCTCCCTGTTTTTTCTGCAGCCCCACAGGATCCGTCCGCTCTCTTCAACATTTTTCCAGCCCTGAGTCCTGGAATGCAATCGGGGTGGGCAGACAAACGGCTCATCTTCGCCAAGTATGGACCAACTTTGGCTCCGGCGAGAAGTTTCCAGCCACCGCGGAGCCAGACACATTTACATTCTTCTATTTGAAGTTAAACCCTAATCCTTTGAAAGATTTGCAGTCTGAGTTGTGGAGTCACTACTCGCCCCCGTGGTGTGGAGGGGTCTCATTGGGTCTTGGAACCTGAAGCAAATACAGGGGTTGTGCGAGGGAGGGACAGAAATTGGGGAGGAAAGTCAAAGAAGAAGCTTTTTGATTTGAGGGGCATTCCTTACAAGGCAAGGATGGACCCCAAAGTTCAAATCCAAATCCAGTTAATAATAATAACAACAGGGTTGGAAGGGACCTTGGAGGTCTTCTAGTCCAACCCCCTGCTTAGGCAGGAAACCCTACACTACTTCAGACAGATGGTTATCCAACATCTTCTTAAAAACTTCCAGTGTTGGAGCATTCAGAACTTCTGGAGGCAAGTCATCCCATTCGTTAATTGTTCTAACTGTCAGGAAATCCCTCCTTAGTTTGAAGTTGCTTCTCACCTTGTTTAGTTTCCACCCAGTGCTTCTTGTTCTACCTTCAGGTGCTTTGGAGAATAGCTTGACTCCTTCTTCTTTGTGGCAAGCCCTGAGATATTGGAACACAATTCTTCTGACTGAATTTAAAACAGCACTACTTAACCTTTTAGGCACCGGAAAACTGGTTCCACAGAGGGCTTTCTGCAGATCGGCAGGCATGGTGCCTGCACCCCCCAGGTGGGATTTTGCTTGTTTGTGTGGTCTTGTGGCTAGCATGCCACGGACAGGTGCCAATCCACAGACTGGGGGATTGGTGACTCCTGCCTTAAGTCATCTGCCCACCCCAATTACTTTAGTGACTGGCCAGGCAACCCCATTGAAGGTGGAATGGAATGGAATGGAGTGGGGTGGAGTGGAATGGAATGGAATGGAATAGAATAGAAAAGAATAAGAGAATAGTATAGTATAGTATAGGATAGGATAGGATAGGATAGGAAAGAAAAGAAAAGAAAAGAAAAGAATAAGAGAATAGGATAGGATAGCATAGGATAGCATAGCATAGAATAGAATAGGACAGTATAGTATAGTATAGTATAGTATAGTATAGTATAGGATAGGATAGGATAGGATAGGATAGAAAAGAAAAGAAAAGAAAAGAATAAGAGGATAGGATAGGATAGGATAGGATAGGATAGGATAGCATAGCATAGCATAGAATAGAATAGAATAGGACAGGACAGGACAGCACAGAAATTAAATAATATCATAGCATAGCATAGTTGGAAGAGACCTTGGAGGTCTTCTAGTCCAACCCCCTGCTCAGGCAAGAAACCCTAAACCACTCCAGACAAATGGTTATCCAAATGGTTATCCAAATGGTTATCCAAATGGTTATCTTCTTAAAAACTTCCAGTATTGGTGCATTTACAACTTCAGGAGGCAAGTTGTTCCACTGATTAATTGTTCTGTCAGGAAATTTCTCCTTAGTTCTATGTTGCTTCTCTCCATGTTTAGTTTCCACCCATTGTCATACCCTCAGGTGCTTTGGAGAATCTTCTTTGGGGCAACCCATGACGCCATCCTGATGTCACTAGCGGGTTGCTAGCAGTTCGGGCAATCTTGTCCGAACCGGGAGGAAGCCACCCCTGGAGTAGAAGCTGGAACAGGTAAATCTAAGTACAGTGGTACCTCTATCTAAGAACACCTCTGGCGCAGTGTATGGGAGGCAGCCTTACACCTGGTGTATGGGAGGCACGTGCTTCTCCTCGCCGCCTCAGAGTCCCTCTTTTTTCTTTTAAGTCTTAAAGTTTTGGATTTTTTTTATTCCCCTCACCCTCACCTTCTTCCTTCGGCAGCGACTGTCCTCCTCCTCTTCTTCCTCCTCCTCCCACCCAAATTCCAAACTTTTATTATTTGCTTTTACATTGATTCCTATGGGAAAAATTGCTCTTTCTTTCAAACTTTTCTATTTAAGAACCTGGTCACGAAATGAATTAAGTTCTTAAGTAGAGGTACCACTCTATACCTAAGTATATTACTGCAGCTTTAACTGCAATAATACACGGGCAAGCAATAGAGACAAACTCAAGGTCAACTGCTCCAAACACAATGGCTAAAAATACAAATTCAACCCCAGAGTGGTTAACGCTGAAATGCTCCATCTGAACTCTGTTTTTACTTACTCAAATCCCCACAGCTTCAACCTTAAACTGTCTACCGCGAACCTCACCCCATTCCTAAGAGGTCCATAAGGAGCGTGCATAACAGTGGTGAGTAGCACTGGTTCTATGAACCAGTAGCATCGGTGATGGATAGCGCTCAGCGGTTGCAACACAGGGCAGTGGAAATGATGGTGAATTTCAGACAGTGCCCTGAAAAGGAATGGAGTTTTGAGCCACATTCTCTAACCCCCAAAAACCCCTTCGGCCAAGCCAGGAAGACACAGGGGAGCCTGGTGAAATCTAAGACGTTGGCATCCATTGTGTGGCTCCGAGGGAAGCGAAATTGGTTAGAGAACGGACTTAGGAGCTGGGCTATTGGGAGCTCATTAATATCATCCACAAAGCTATAAATCCATCCAAGGTTCTGGATTTCCAGCCGAGGGCTTGGATCCAATTATGCTGACCTTAGTGGATTCTCAGCCTCCCACTCCACATTTGAAGCCTATGATGTGAATTTAGATTGGCTTTTCCCCCTCTCCTTCCTCCTCTCGTTTTCCAAATTTTCTCTCTTATTTATTTATTATTTATTATTTATTAGTTGGACTTGTATGCCGCCCCTCTCCGAAGACTCGGGGCGGCTCACAACAAGTAAAAACAGTCACAACAATCCAATTAATTAAAATATTTCAATTTCGTACATTCTTCAATTTTGTACATTGTAATTGTATTGTATTGTATACTGTATTGTAATTACAGAAATTGTAATTTTTCAAAAGTACAAGCCTGCCTCAGGGATCCCTTAACATGGATTCCTCTTCCCCACCCCATCCCCGCACAAATAATTCGTTTTTTCTTCAGAAGTAATGATTCTCAGATACAGTGGTACCTCTACCTATGAATGCCTCTACTTAGGAACTTTTCTAGAGATTTTTTTTGCCTCTTCTCAAGAGCCATTTTCCACTTACAAACCCCTAGCCTCCGAAAAGGCAGGGAGAAGCCTCTGTGGGGCCTCTCTAGGCATCTCGTGGGAGGAAACAGGCCTGGAAAAAGTGGGGAGAAGCCTCTGTGGGGCCTCTCTAGGAATCTCGTGGGAGGAAACAGGCCTGGAAAAGGTGGGGAGAAGCCTCTTTGGGGCCTCTCTAGGAATCTCCTGGGAGGAAACAGGCCTGGAAAAGGTGGGGAGAAGCCTCTGTGGGGCCTCTCTAGGAATCTCCTGGGAGGAAACAGGGCCTCCACCGTCTCTGTGGTTTCCCCAATCGCACACATTATTTGCTTTTACATTGGTTCCTATGGGAAAAATTGCTTCTTCTTACAAACTTTTCTAGTTAAGAACCTGGTCACGGAATAAAATAAGTTTGTAAGTAGAGGTACCACTGTAATTAGATCCTGACAGCCTTGTAAATAACCCGTTGGCACCAAGTAATTATGGTTGTTATACCATATATATATTAAAAACCTAAAACAGGCTTCCAATTTTGCGTATGATACAACAAATTAGATAAAGACCAAATCTGAAGACTGCAAACTGAGGTATGTTAATTGTTGACCAAGCCTGGCAGAAAAACATAAACATTTAGAAGGTGCCTGAAATGTGAAATGAATTGCACTGATTTGAAAAAGGGGATAAATTGTAAGGATACAAGCAACGTGTTACAGTTATGCAGTCATAAGTGGGAGGAGATGGGAATGAGAAGGCTAATAGTGATTGTAATGCAGCCTTAATAATAATAATAATAATAATAATAATAATAATAATAATAATAATAATTTATTAGATTTGTATGCCGCCCCTCTTCAAAGCCTTAGTAAATAGTTTGACAATGGTGAGGGAATAATTATTTCTTTAGTGGAGTAATGGCATTCGGAAAAAAGCTGTTTTAGTTGTTCTGGTGTGGAATGCCCTCTAGCATCATTTTGACGGTTAGGAGTTGAAACAGTTTGTGTCCAGGATGTGTTCTGGTCTCCGTCTAGGGCCACAGATAATTGGAATAAAGGATCGCTAAATGCATATATTTGTAAAACACCACATCATCTTTATTTTTTTTCCCTTTGTTCCACACTGAGTCATCTCTGCACACAGCGCTAATCTCTTATCTTAAAACTTCAGTATGCAAGGCAACATCAAAATCATTAAAACATTCCACAAGTCATTCTAAGATTTATTGCTAGTCAGAGCTAGCCCAGAGTCATAAAAACTGCAATTAAAAGCACAGAAGGCATAGCTTATATTCGGAGCTGCTTGAAAAAACCTCCATATTTCTTAACGGCAGATTGACGACTCAACTTTTCTCTTCCACTGACACCCAGACGTGACATATTAATTACTTAATTAATTAACCCATTCATCTCCTTAATATTTCTTACCTGGCACTTGCTCTTTTCTCCTCTGCAAGTATCTGAAATAAGGATTTATCCATCTAGCATCTGTTTCTCCTTCACTTGAATCTGAACCCAAAGAAACATCCTGTGGTTGGTCTCCTACTTCTTCTACCTCTAAATCAGGCTCTACCACTAATTCATAACCACTTTCTGAATCAGAATCTGAAAAATCCCCAAACTGAACAGGAGTATACACAACAGGATGCGAAGAGTCTGTAAATATTTTCATGACCCTCTTTTTAACACATGCAGTATACAGGTCCTCAATGGAAGGCAGCAATTGGTTTTTCCTGCAGTTTTGATTCTCTTCTGTGTCTGACTTGTTGGGTTGCAGAACTAAACCAGACAGTTATAGAGGTGCAGATGACAGACTCAATGATTCCTCTGTAGAACTGGATCCGCAGCTCCTGGGGCAGTTTGAGCTTCCTGAGTTGGCACAGAAAGGACATTCTTTATTGTGCTTTTTTGATGACGTTTTTGATGTTAGGTGACCATTTTAACCTGCTTATTCTTAACAGAGATCTGAATTGGTCAACTGCAAAGAGCTCAGAAATGTCAAATACGATGCAAGCCTGGTTGTTCATATATGATCACATTGCCCCATGAGAACTTGAATTCTTAAACTAAGTTCATGCAAAGCCATGTTTTAACTTTAATTTGTGAAATGATCCACCGCTGGTGGGTTTAGATTTTTGAGTTGAGCCCTAATCCCGATTTACAAGCCACCGTGGCTGGATTCAACAACTCAGAGTGTAGACTTCAAGCAAGGCACGTAATGGTCTAGTAGTGTAGCAACTAAACCCAGCCAACATCTCCCCCGAACTCAGTCAATGACGGCTAATGGGGAGCTAACCAAGGTTCTGAACCGGATTTTTGCCTCTCTTGACCTGCCTTGAAAGGATTTCCCCCCCAATTAGCTCCACTTGTAATTTGAGGAGTCTTTGAGAACCATATTTGATTCCTCTTGTGGCTAAATAGAGAAAATTTAGAGAATAGATAAAATAGAGAAAAAGCAAAAAGGACAAATTGTGGCAAGGTTTGTTTTTTTGGGGGGGGCAGGGGACAATTAACCTCTAACTCCTAAGTCTTTTCCCAGTTTGGTGGCTTCCAGATATGACAAGATTATATCTTCCAAATTTTTAGCACTGGGCACACAAACTGAGTTGCACCTGATTTAAAGAATGCTGGTTTGAACCTATTCTTGCCTTTGCCCCTAATGGAGAGTGTTTTCCCAGTTGCATTCTGCTTCGAGCCCACAAGAAGAGGCGGCCAGGTGGGGCAGCTGCGTGGGTTCTTGTCCTTGGTGGGCACCATGATACTCATGAACGGCAGGGCAAACCTGCTGCTGGACAAGGAAGAAGCTGGGCGAAAGCTTCGAATGGCACCTTAAAGCCTCCTTACACACCATTCGCTGTGAGCGCCTGGCAGAGGCAGTGCTTATGGGCCAGGCCGGTGACCCCAAAACACCGGCTTGATTAAGCCGGCCTGTCCTTGTGGCAAAAGAGGACCCTAACGGATGGAAGGAAGGGGAAAAAAGGATTTCCCACCCACCCCGGTTCTTTTGTTTATTTGTTTCTCTTCCTATTTTTATTATTTTTTATTTTTTCTATTTTTTTCCATTTCCATTTTTTTATTTTTTTTTATTTTATCTATTAAAAAGAATTATTATTAATTGGGCTAATTGGGACATATGTGATAAATTATTTGGACCTCTCTGTTCCCCCCCCTTGAATTAATATACAGTGGTACCTCTACTTAAGAACGCCTTAAGATTAATTAGCCTTAAGGTTTTGGATTTTTTGACTCCTCTCACTTCATTTGTTCCATGACCAGGTTCTTAAGTAGAAAAGTTTGTAAGTTGAAGCAATTTTTCCCATAGGAATCAATGTAAAAGCAAATAATGCGTGCAAACTCATTGGGAAAGAAATAAAAGCTCGGAATTTGGGTGGGGGGAGGAGGAGGAAGAAGAAGAGGAGGAGAGTCGCTGCCGAAGGAAGAAGGGGAGGGGAGGGGAATCAAAATCTTAAGGCTAAAAAAAAGGGGGGACTCTGAGGCGGCGAGGAGGAGCACTCGCCTCCCATACATGGGAAAAATTTTCCAGGCTCGGGTTCTTAAGTAGAAAATGGTTCTTAAGAAGAGGCAATTTTTTCTAAAATTAGAAACCAAAATGCTCAGATTGCAATACTACAAGAAGTTCATATTAAAAAAGATAATCAAAAATTACTGTTGAATCCCAAAATTGGAAAAATGTATGCTGCATTAGCAGACCAAAAAAAAAGAGGTGTAGTGATGTATGTCAAGAATTCTATAAATTCCAAACAAATATATAAGGATAAAGAGGGTAGGATATTGATTGTACAAGTAGATATTGAACCTAGACCTCTAGTGGTTGTTTCTATTTATGCTCCCAATGAAGACCAAATGACATTTTATAAAAATTTACACCAAACAATAATAGATTTAGCTATTGACAATGTATTGATAATAGGTGATTTCAATGCTATCGCGAATAGACAACTAGACCACTCAGGAGGGGGAGGTAATAAAAAAAGGGGAAAAGGTAAAAAAACAAGAAGAAATTTGTTACCTAGTACTTTTCAAAAAATGAAAGCGGAATTACTACTAAGCGACATTTGGAGGGAAAGACACCCTCACAAAAGGCAATTTACCTTTTACTCCAATCCTCACAAAATTTGGACGAGAATTGACATGTTATGGGCACCAAAAACGGTGGCAGAACAAATAAGAGAGGTCGAGATAGACGTTAATACATGGGCTGATCATAACCCAATAGTGGTCTATATGACGATGAACAATAAACAGAACAACTGGGGGATGAATAGGTATATATTAAATGATAAGAAATATAAGGATTGGATTGAAAAGGAATTAAAAATATTTTTTGAAATTAATAAAACATCAGACACTACTCCACAGAATTTATGGGACACAGCTAAAGCGTATATAAGAGGTTTAACAATATCTTACACAGCAAAACACAATAAGGAAAAGAAATTAGAGTACTCACAATTAACAAATGAACTAAAACAATTAGAATCCTTATCGCAGCAACATACTAAGAACAGAGATCTAAAGACAGAAATAAACGTAATTAAACATAAAATTAGAGTTATAGAACAAAACCAACTAACTGAAAAGATCAAAAGAGCAAAGCAACACTATTTTGAACATGCAAATAAACCTGGCAGATGGCTAGCGTACAAACTTAGAAAACAGAGTCAATCAAAATTAATCCAAAAATTAGAAGATAAAGATGGTAAAATAAAATATGATACAGAAGGCAAGGCAGACATTGTTTATAATTTTTATAAAGAATTATATGCTAAAGATCATGTTATCGAAGATGAAGTTTTTAACTATTTAGAGGCTTCAAATTTACCACAAATAACAGAAGATCAACAGGCCACCATGGACGGACCAATAACAATGGAGGAACTCTTAACAACAATTAAAAAACAGAAAAACAACAAGGCTACAGGCCCAGATGCCATACCTGCAGAATGGTACAAGATAGACAACGAAATAATAAGAAACCATATGTTAGAAACTTTTAATTTATGTAGACTGGAGGGGAAAATTCCCAAATCTTGGTCAGAATCACTGACAACCTTAATACATAAACAGGGTACAGAACCAGAAAAGATTAAAAACTATAGGCCTATATCACTATTAAATGTAGATTATAAGATTTTTATTGCCATCTATGCAGAGAGACTCAAAAGAGTTATAAATGGAATAATACACCAAGACCAAAATGGGTTTCTTCCAGGGAGACAAATTAAAAACAATATTAGAACTGTAATAAATATACTAGAGTACTATGAACAACACCCAGACAAGACGGTATCTTTAATGTTTTTGGACGCTCAAAAAGCCTTTGACAACGTTAATTGGATATTTATAAAAATGCAATTAAATAAAATGAGATTTGGCCCAAAATTTGTTAACCTAATAGATACCATATATTCAAAACAAACAACGAATATAATATTGAATAACAGTCAATTACCAATACTTGACATAAATAAGGGAGTTCGCCAAGGATGTCCTATATCACCATTGCTATTTATTATGACCCTTGAAACCTTATTAATTAAAATAAGAGCGGACCCCAAAATAAAAGGTTTAACCGTAGGAGATGAAACCTACAAACTCCAGGCCTTTGCAGACGATCTAATGTTTATAATTGAAGAGCCGATTACAACAGTTCCTACTTTATTACAAACCATTGAACAATATGGAAACGTAGCAGGTTTAAAGATAAACAAAAGCAAAACACATTACTTGACTAAAAACATGAATAAAACACTAGAAACGAAATTAGAAAGTATTTCTGGAATAAAGATTGTAAAAAAGGTAAAATATTTAGGAATAAATTTAACAGCGAAAACAATAACATTAAAAAATGATAATTATATGAAATTACTAGCAGAAATTAAAAATGACTTAGCAATGTGGAATAATTTGAAAATATCTTTCTTAGGAAGAATTGCAACAATCAAGATGAACACTTTACCCAAGGTCTTATTTCTTTTCCAGACAATACCAATAAACCCAGGGGGTATCTTTTTAAAAACTTTAACAAACTTAGTTAAAAAATTTATATGGCAAGGTAAAAAAGCAAGGATAAGAATGAATTGTTTAGAAGATATTAAAGAAAGAGGCGGATTTGGCCTTCCAAATTGGAAACTATATTATCAGGCCGCTGCATTAACATGGCTTAGAGATTGGATAACTTTAGATAACAAAAGAATACTTGACCTAGAAGGACATGATTTAATGCTTGGATGGCACACATTTTTATGGTATGATCAGGACAAAAACCATTCATATTTTAAAAGGCATACGTTGAGGAAATACTTATTAGAAGTATGGAAAGACATAAAGAAAAATCATTTTTTAAGTATCCCAGACTGGCTAGCTCCTTTAGAAGCAATAATACATCCAAAGTCTATAAAGGATAGGAAAATAACTTATAGATATAAAGAACTATTAAATGATCAGATGAAGCTTAAATCTAGAATTGAATTACAAGAAGAAGGGATAATAATAGATTGGTGGCACTACGCCCAGATCCGATCTAGATATCAGAAGGATAAAACTCTTTACATTTTTAATAAAAGTAAAAATCCTTTAACTACTTTAATCACCATGAATTCAACAAAAATGATAGGGAAAATATATAAACTACTTATCGCTCATAAAAATATAGAGTTGACTTTAAAAGATACTATGATAAGATGGTGTAGAAATATTGGCAAGGAAATAGATATAGACACATGGGAGAAAGTATGGATTAATAATTGGAAAATGACTAAATCAGTTTCCCTAAAAGAAAATCAAATTAAAATGTTTTATAGATGGCACCTTCCACCAAATAGGATAGCAAAAATGTTTCCTAAAACATCCCCAATATGCTGGAAATGTAAGAAGGATATAGGAACCTACTATCATCAATGGTGGACATGTGGTAAAGCAAAAATATATTGGAAAATGATTGAAAAAATATTAAAAGAAATAATAAAGCAAGATATAGATAATACCCCGGAATTTTATTTACTAGGTGTTACAAATCAGACCTATAAGAAAGAAATCTTTTATTTAATCATACACATATTAACTGCGGCTAGAATAATATATGCGCAAAATTGGAAAGGGGAGGAAATCCCCAAGGAAGAAGAGGTTATAGGTAAAATATTAGATTGCGCTGAAATGGATATGATGACAAGAAGATTAAACGATCAAGAGGATACTAAATTTTATGAAACATGGAACAATGTCTATAAATGGATAGATAAGAAAAAATAAGATATATCTTTAGTTGTTTTTCTTTGTATTAGTTTTTACCTAGGTGATAATAATATTAATATTAGTTTAAAAGGACTTTTTGACGATTATGATATAGTAGTGTATGTATGCATAAGTATAAGCAATATACCAAGATGCATAATAGTTGAATTTAGCTTTATTGTTTGAATTGAAGGTTTGACACTATTTTACTATAGTAATTAAGATTATATTAAAGGTATTTTTTGGTAATTATGTTATACTAACCCTACTTAATACTCACATCAAGATTTGTAAAACTTTAACTCAAATTTATTAACTTTTTTTTTACTATAATAGTTAACATATATTTAACTATGTATTCTTTTTCTATATTTGAATGTATACTTTCAAAAGAAGCGGGGGAAATATACCCCCACTTTATGTTTATTGTTTGTATGTATTTGTTTGTTTTTATGAAAAAATAATAAAAAAAATTGGAAAAAAAAAAGAAGAGGCAAAAGAATCTTGAACACCCGGTTCTTATCTAGAAAATTTCTTAAGTAGAGGCAGTCTTAGGTAGAGGTACCACTGTATATTAATTCAAGGGGGGAAAACAGAGAGGTCCAAATAATTTATCACGTATGTCCCAATTAGCCCAATTAATAATAATTCTTTTTAATAGATAAAATAAAAAAAATAAAAAATTTCAAATGGAAAAAAATAGAAAAAAGAGAGAGAAAAAATAAAATAAAATAAAATTCCACGGCTGTGAGAAGAAAAGTTTCTTGTAGAAACTACTGCGGCTAAATTTCCAAGCCGCTTGATTGGGTTGTGCGGATGTAACCTTCCTCTTACAATTGAGTCATTCTTGGAGACCAAGTGTTATGACATGTCACTGGAAGGAAGGAATGCCTTAAACACACACATACACACACACACACATTTTGGGGAGGGGCAAGAAATAAGCCCATGTATGTGTGTGTAAGTAGAGTGTAAGCAAGCACCCACCAAATGCCTCCGAGCGAGAGTATGTCATCAACGTTATGTTGAGAGGCAAAGACAGATCTTTTAACAACATGTCAGCAGTGTTGCTAATTTAGAAGGAAAAATAATTCACTCAAGGCCTTAATTCCTCCTCCCCACCCTCCCTCTCCCGCCTCCCAATATTTTTCTATCTTTCCTCTCTTCCTCCTCCTTCACCTCCTGGTTCTCCTTCCGGGCAGATTAAAAATTCTGTTTGGAACTTTTTTTTAAAAAAAAGGGACAGAAAAATTAATGCATACCTGAGTCTCAAATGGAAAATTGAGCCTTATGTTGGCCCGTTTCACATAAGGACAGATAGTCCTTGACTTACGAACACCGTTAAGACCAAAAATTCCATTGCTAAGTGAGATAATGTGCTTACCTGCAAATAAGACACTGTCTTATATTTTTTTGAACACTTAATGATTGTCATAGGGTACAAATAAGCAATCCGGAAACAATCAATATTAATATAAATCGTGTTGTGGTTGGCTCTGGCCCAGCTCCTGCCCCAGGGAATGGGGAGGTGGATGCAGGGGAAACTTCAACATGTCACAGGCCTGTGTTATTGCCGACAGAATCAGTTCAGAGTTTAGTTTCCTTGGACGAAGAAGAAGGTGGGAGTGACTCGGTAGAGGAGGGCTTGGCACACAGCCCAGGCAGTCACTGTCCCTTATCTTCCATTGATTCAGATGATGAATCAATCTAGACCCAAGCAAGTGCAGAGTTATGCGTAGAAGAGACCAAGTAAGAACATATTACAGGAAATAAGGGAGGCCACCTGTGTTTGGGTGGGGTTCCAGTAATTAGGGCTGCTGCTATAAATAGCAGCATGTGGGTTTGGCCATTGTGGAAGAATATCTGATCGCAGTTCGTCAGGAATCCTGTGTTGTTGGTTTGTGGACTTTGTTTGTTGATTTTTCACACCTTTGAAACCAAAGCAGAGCAACGTGTGTGTGTGTGTGTGTGTCTCACTTCTTGGAAGAAGAAGAGGTGTAAAGTTTCTTCACAGATGCTAGCTAAGTACTTAATGACTGTTAAGGGAATTTGTACAGACTACCCAGTTGTTTTGGGACGAGTGCTCTTTGCAATACAAAAAGAGTGCTTTAGTTTATTTTGAATTTTGTGATAAAGAACATTGTTTTGAATTTTCAAACGTGTGTGTGTCTGAAATTTGTACCCTTGAATTTTCAGGAGGCTCCTATCAGAGAGCCCAGCAGTACAAACCATAAGGATACAAGCAGCAAGTTATGGTCATACAGTCATTAGTGGGAGGAGATGGCTGAGACTAGTAGTAATAGTAATGCAGCCTTAGTGAATAGTTTGACAGTGGTGAGGAAATTATTTGTTTATCAGAGTGATGGCATTCAGGAAAAAATCTGTTCTTGTGTCTAGTTGTCTTGGTGTGCAGCGCTATATAGCGTCGTTTTGAGGGTAGGAGTTGAAACAATTTATGTCCAGGATGCGAGGGGTCTGTAAAACTAATTCCGATTTAATGAAATAAAAACACCTAGTGTGTGTGTGTTCGTGTGTGTTTCTTTGATTGTGAAGATCACTGATGTCAATCAAGAGGCAGGAGGAAAGAATGCATGTTGTTAGGGAAGGCACATCTTGTCCTGGATAAAAAACCTTGCACCCTTTTTATTGTCATCCACTAGTCCTCAAGTTACATCTCATTGGATATAAATAAATAGGCCTTTATTACAGTCAAAGACCATCAAATATAATATTTTTTTTTTTTAAACCAGAACATCCAAGAACCATTTCAGATTCTTAGAATCTAGACATTTTAGTATCTCTTTGATCCTAGTAGCAGATTCTTGGGTGATAAATGTAGTCCTTGACTTACAGCAGTTTGTTGACCAACCAAAGTTGGTCGTCACCCATGTCAACAAAGACGTGCTAGGTGTTGAGTTTCTTGGACATCTGGAGACAAATTAATTCATGACTTTTAGCTGACCAACCAAAATTGACCCATTGTAAATATACAAAAGATGTACATATCTCGCTATGATGAAGGCACACACTTGCGACGAATCCCCACTGCTAAAGCGCAGAATCTGGCCACCTGTGTTGTAATTATGGCCTGTTTATCTTTAAGCAGCCACTGGAGATAGGTAGTGTCTGAGTGGCCAGGGATACTTTGCAATTAGTGGCAAAATATGTTTTTTTCCTAATGTCTGTATAAAAGGAGCATCTCAGGAGCATGTGTCCCTCAGTCTCCACCTCTCCTGAGCCACAAGGGCAAAATCTTTCAGTGAGTGGTATTTTTTTGTACTTGCCATACAAAACGGCGGATGGAAGCGCATGGCACCGTATAAGATATTAGAGAAAACACAATCTTATTGGCTAGTTTAAAGCATGGGTTGCCTCATGTTTGCCCCGTGGACAGTGAATGATCAACTGTGTTGTTTCATGGCCTACGTGCAGTTTTTGGGGTATCTCTTCTCTCCAGGGTTGATCAAGGAGGAAGTCTGTTTTTTAGGAAAGGTGGTATCTGTGGAATGCCAGTAATTTATCTAGTGCCTTATCACAGGATTTTAGCCAACTCCGTGGTATGCTAGCCAGAAACTGCTTTTAATCCTGTCTCCACAATCACAACTATGTTTTTTGCAACATGTAGCACACAAAAAATGTGTGAGTTGTGCGCCCTTAAATTAGAAGGGGGTTCCTCGGTGCTTCAGAGGGATACACGGTTTTATCTTGGATCATAAGGGGTGTACATAAGTGCACTGATGTGCCTAACGTCCCCTGTCCAATTACGTTTCCTTTTCTCATATATCCTATATATTCTCTCCCTCTCATCCACTCCTCTTCTTTTTTACTTACTATCCCTATATATACTACTTAATGTCTATTTCATTCTATATGTATTGTATATTGGACAAAGAATAAATAAATAAATAAATAAATAAATAAATAAATAAATAAATAAATAAATAAATAAATAAATAAATTGCTTCTAACTTGCTCCCTGCAAACTTTTGAAGGAAGGGTTAAACTCTGTGCCACTTAGAAGATGCTTATATAGCCTCTGCTCTTCATCTATTTTTCTCTGGTGAGAGAAGGCAGAAAGCCGCTGCTAATCCAACATAAATACCCATGGAGTCAGTCTGGAGCGTGGCATCAAAATCATTTATGCACATAAAAATAAAACTCCCTGAAATCTGAAGAAAGCTTTAAAAATGACATAACCTGTTGGAAACTCTGCCAGGGTAAACATAAGAGCGGAGCCGTGGAGCTTTCGGAGTACCAAATGAGTTGGTAGCAATGAAGGAGAGAGGGCAGGCACGCGATGGAAAGGGCAGGGGGCAACTTTGGGGCAAGGCATCCCCTTTGAGACCTGAAAAACAGGGTGTCCCAATTTTTTCTACAGAACATTTTAATAGGGAATCTATCTACCATGTTTCCCCCCCCCAAAAAAAATAAAACATCCCCTGATAATAAGCCCAATTGAGCTTTTGGAGTGCATGGCAATAAGACCCAGCGCTTATTAGAGGGTTCAAAAAAAATATAAAGCAGGGTCTTATTTTTGGGGAAAGGAAGGAAGGAAAGAAGGAAGGATGGAAAGAAGGAAGGAAGGAAGGATTGATTTTTTTTTTGAGGAATGCTTTGCCTCGAACTTTGATTTAGTTTTGGATGCTATTTGGAACCCTGACACAGAGCATGTTAATATGAGGCAACTGGCAGTTGGAACAGTGTTTTTTTTAGGTGGGGAGGGGGAGTGGACTGTTTAAACTCCCAGCTCACAGGCCAGATGAATCACACGCTGGCCGTGACCACACCCAGTTTAGTAAAGGGGTAGCATTAGAGCATGTTAATATAAGACAACTGGCAGTTGGAACAGACAACTGGCAGTTGGAACAGAGTTCTTTTCAGGTGGGAGTAGAATATCTAACTCCTTAGCATCAGAGCATGTTAATTAATATAATACTGTATAAGAAATATTAATCTCGTAAGCAGAGCTTCATGCTTCCCTTAAAGCAGCCCAATGCTATTCCTTGAGCTCTTTAATCCTTTTGTTAAAGTCAACATGTATCTTGCCAGCCAGCTAATAACATGGCAGACCACTTGGCAATGAACCTGGTGTGCTGTGATCTGTTTACAACTTTCTAGACTCACCCTGGCAGGGGAGAGAAAGGAAGGAGTAAGACAGCAGTGTATACAATACGGCTAAATATACAGATTTATTTATGTATCTTATTAAAACATAAGACAGCAAAGAAAAGCTAAGACATTTTGCTATAACAGTTGTACTTGCTTTGAAATGTTTTCCCCCCTCCCTCCAATTTTTTTTTGACATCTTCTTCAGCCTCGAAATAAGATAAAATAGAGTGTCACCCAGCCAAGAGGAAAAGGTCATATATATGTGTATCACATGTTTTTGCTGAATTTTCAAAATTAAGGAAGACTAGGATAGTACTATTTCGACCTTGTTCTGGCCTCATCAGCTAGCCATACCCTTACTGGGATTTGATCCTGTAGCTTCTGCCTTACTCTGTCATGTTTCTCCTTATGGCAATTCTTTCTACAATTTCGTCTGTATCCTGGCAACGTTGTGTGTTTCTCACGATGTATACCAAGAACGTATACCAAGCTCCCTATCTGGGACTGAGGCTGGAAGGTCTTCCCATAGTTACTATATATTTTCTCCCAGAAAGCAAGTCCTTTCCAGAGCAGGCCTGTCATCAATTCCCACCCTGCTGATGAACGCTGGGCAGGCCATGTTGCAAAGATGCCAGATCATCACATCCCTAAAGAGCTCCTCTATGGTGATGTGTCTCAAGGAAAGAGATCACATGGGGGACAAAGGAAGCGATGCAAAGACGCATTGAAAGCCTCCTACAAGTCCCTCGATATCGACACCACCTCCTGGGAAACCCTGGCACAAGATCGATCGACGTGGCGCATGCCGATCCACCAAGGCTGCCAGACCCCTGAGGACAGAAGAACAATCCTAGCAGAAGAGAAGCAAGCACTCCACAAAGCCAGAGCTTCAAATGCTGTGAGAATGGTGCCCACACATTTCTGCCCGACATGTGGCAGAACATTTTGTGCCTGTATATGCCTTACTGGCCACCTGCAGACACATTATGGACAGCCCACAACCTGTTAGATGTCATGGTCCTCTTTGAACACAATGGACAAACATCATCATATATATCTCCCAGAAAGTAGCCATACTATTAAATTGGGAAATTATACACACCTATGAAGGAGGCGTTCTTCTAGGTCTGGGGCTTTTCTGAAGTATTAGAAAGAGAGAGAGAAACCAGGCCTGCCACAAATCTTTAGCTGCCAGAACTCCTTCACTCACTGCTGATATTCAGTGAGCAGAAGGAAAGGAGCCATCCCACTATTTCATTGTTGGCTAGTTGTTGGGAGTCACAGGTGGACACCAAAGCCAAGTTGTTAGTACTATGTACAAGACAGTTGGGTTTGCAATATATTAACAAACTAACAATGAATGTTGCTTTGTATTGGCGTACTATAGTTTTAAGAGGTAGTGTTGCAGATTGCCACAAGAGGGAGCCAGAAAGCATGATTCTCTCTGTTCTTTCTGCTGATTCACTGTGACTAATGTAGTAAGCTCTGTGTATTCATATACACAGTGTTTGATATATTTGTAAGCTGATATATTTGAAGGGCTACCAAAAATTTTACTGCCACACCGTGGGCGTGGCTTATGCATTTTCTTTCAATGTCTTTCAGTATAAATTGGATGCTCTGGGGTGGAGCACCATTTTCGCTACCTCACTGCATCCCCCCCCCCCAATCCGGGCAGTAACCCACCCCTGAATGTATGTCTGATATGTAAGACAAAGGCAGGCTTGTAATATTATTATTGTATTGAAAAATATTGACTCATTTAAATGTGTATGACCGGACTGTTTAATTTGACTGTGTTATTTCTCTAGTAAACACTATTTTACACACTTTAATGTATATGTCTCGTATGACTGAATTGTTACTCGTATCTCCTGGGTATCTCATGTTTTCCCCTGTGCATGTCCTTGATAATTCAAGGGTTCTGCTCATTCCTTAACACAAGTCACCTTCTGCGATGGACAAAGGAAGGTGTCACAGACAGGGAAAGGGGGCAGCCCCTCTTATTTCACACAGTGTTCTCTTTCTGAAATCCTTTGAAATCCCACGCGAGTCTGAACGGGGTCACTTTCAACTTCTTTGGCACCGTCCCAAGTCACATCACAGTCACTTTCTAACAAACCAAGGTTGTATACTTGATTTCAGATGTGTCCAAAGATGGGAGCGGATTATTGGCTCCTGCAGTTCTCGTGCATATGTATTTCCTTCTTTTTGGTGTATGCCCGAGGTGGAAAACCGTGTTTATATTCCTCCCCCTTCACTTGCAATGGTCTCAACAAAGCCAGAAAACAGTTCAGTTTCACGTTGAAGCTTCACTCAGAACTGGTTTTGCACAATGAGGGCTGGGACCTTAGAGTTTAAATAACATACACTTCTTTCCATTATAATAATGTTTTAGGAACGGCCCTGGTAGCAAGGCATGGTAAAAAACTCGGAAAAAAACCACCGGCACCATTTCTGAAAATTGAGCTTAGAAGCAGATATCAAGAGCATGACACAAATGATGTGTGAGAAGAGAGAGGCTTAAACTATGCCGGTGTGGGTATATCATTTTCAGTTAACACGGTCTTGTCTCCTAGGCCTAACTCAAAACTCAGATTTTCAGCTTTGATTTGGCCAGTATAATTATTTCAATCATTATATCCCAGGGTTTGTTTGGGAAGAAACAATCGGTTGCTGCTTTTTCCTAAGCCGCCTCTAATTGTTCTCCAGAATTTCAGGTAGGAAGCCCTACTAGCCTTTCCCGGAGACATGAAAATTAAAATTGGGGTTTTCTGCAACCAAACTACACACCCATCCTTTCCAAGAGGTTTATGGAAGGGCCCTGCAAAGTGACCCCTTTAGAAATGACTCGAGGTCAAATGAGCCCCTCCTAATAAAACGACTTACCAGAAGAATTTTTCAGCCAGGCATAAACCGGCTCAAGCATTTTTAAAAATATTAAGGTAAATCTAAAAGGGTGCCCAAGTCTTCAAACTAATGAGAAGAGGGGTCAGAAAAAATGAACTGTCTTGAATTGGGACAGAGAAGAACTCTAGGTATCAACACAATACTCAGGATCGGGGAAAGGAGAGTGTTTGATGCGTTTCCCACCACCATCTGGCTGGCTAGTTCAGAACCCAAGATGAGGAACATAAGAAACGTTAGCTGCGTATTCATCCATTGTCTTTTTCTACGTGAATTGGCAGTGGCTTTCCAAACCCTAACCGATCTGGGAGATACCAATCTATAAAGACCAAATCTATTTTGCGCTAGGGTAGTGGGCCCCAAACCATGATTTGCGGCAGGGGCAGATTCCTGATTCCGCTGCTATCAGTGCATTGTGCATGCTTCTCCCCACTTTTTCCAGCCCTGTTTCCTCCCAGGAGATTCCTAGATAGGCCCCACGAAGGCTTCTCCCTGTCTTTTCCGGTTACAGTTTCGGAGGCTCGGGTTGGTAAGTGGAAAATGGTTCTTGAGAAGAGGCAAAAAAATCTTGAATACCCGGTTCTTATCTAGAAAAGTTCATAAGTAGAGGCGTTCTTAGGTAGAGGTACCACTGTATGTACCAAAACCCAATACTGACTTGCGGCCATCAGCACTTAAGATGGTTGGCCATTGTCTTCTCCTGACATTGCTTTTGACAACCAGATTGCCAGAGGTCTCCCATACACTAAGTCAGCAGGATTTCAAGTCCAGAAACGGTCCAGATTCCAGACACATCCTATAGTTTCTCCCAACGTATATTGTCTTCTTCCGTAGGTGTATGGGTGTTGAGGGAAGGGTAGCATCTCTGGTGTAGGAGAATGTCATGTCTTTTTAGATCAGCCCATTTTAGGGCAGCTTGCTCACCTTTGGTCCCCACCTGTCCCTCAGCTCTCACCTGTGGCTCCCAATAGTTTTAGCACGTGCAGCAACCACACCCAGCTCCAACAGGCTGGCTAAACCAGGTTGAGAGTAGCTGTTGGGTCATTGACCTTTGGTGAGATAGGGACTTGTCTATCCCAAGCACGTGGAGACAGATTCCGGCGGACTGAGCAGACGAAACCTACTAATATTAGCACAATTGTCCCAAAGGCGGTCACTAAAAGCAATGTGGTACACTAAGAGCGCAGCAAGACACGAAAGACACCCTGGTCAACTACTGCAGCCAGCTCATCTCCAACTGTCTCGACTCTCGTCCTGCTATTGGAGCAGGATGGAATCTGGGAAGAGAGAGTGAGGATGACTATGCGCACCTCTTCCTCGCTTTAATCCAAGTCACACACAACTCTTAACATCCCCTCCAAGATTTCACGGTCCTCATCGAAAGCAATGGACGAATGTCATCAGACAGGGGAATGAACATTTTCTATAAGAACCCTCGTTGCAGCTACCTTAAATTAGAACCCAAGGCATTCCTTGAGACCAAAATAATACTAAGAGCACAGGGGGGCTTTATTTTCTAGGGTTTGGACTTCCTGAATATATGGGAGAAACACTGGTTCTACCAATAAGCTCTGATGACCAGCAGATTCTCAGCAGCCTTACTGGAGTCAGAGATTTCCTTGGATTTCAGAACTGAGAATCTGCCAATGGAAGGAAACTATATCTGGGTTTTGAGTTCCATGTCAAAAACGATCTTCTCTCTTTCTCTTGGTTGCGTAGGCCTCCCTGGACAAAAAACCCAAAACACATTGAGCTGCAGAAACGCTATTGGCGAACAGGAGGTGGGTCCTTTGGGCAGGCAGGGTTCAGAGTTCAAGCTTCTCCATCGGAGGGCCAGGCCGCATTTTCTCCCCCTTCCTTTCCTCCGTTGCCGATCGTCTTGGGAGTTAGACCCCCACAAACATGCCCATGAAATCAGAGCCGTTCTGTATGGTGACGGGAGCCGCAGCGCTGTTGTCCACGAAGATGGAGGTATATTGTCCAGCCTGTGCCAAAAAAGGAATAATGGGCGAAAGGAAGAGGGAAAAAAATGAATGTGACATACATGGATGCTAAACCTCTGTTGGCTTCATCAACAAGCCACAATAGCAGAATAACAGAGTTGGAAGGGATATGGTCAGCTTCCTAGTTTCCTAAACCTTCTGACAAGCAACGTTTTTTCCCGAATGCCATTGCTCTGCTAAAGAAATATTTCCCTCACCTCTGTCAAACTATTCACTAAGGCTGCACTACTATTACTATTAGTCTTCTCATCATTCCCATCACCCATTTCCTCCCACTTATGACTGTAACTTGTTATAACTTGTAACCTTCTGATTTATATTAATATTGATTGCTTCCTGATTGCTTATTTGTACCCTATGACAATCATTAAGTGTTCTCGACAAATTTATCTTTTCTTTTATGTACACTGAGAGCATAGGCACCAAAGATAAATTCCTTGTGTGTCCAATCACACTTGGCCAATAATTCTATTCTGTTCTGTTCTGTTCCATTCCGTTCTGTACTGTACCATATCATACTATACTATCTTCTATTCTATATTCTCTTCTTCTATTCCATTCCATTCCATTCTATATTCTCTCCTCTTCTCTTCTCTATTCTATTCCATTCCATTCCATTCCTTTCCATTCCGTGTCATACCTTACCATACCATACACCATATCCTACCCTACACTACACTACACTACACTATACTATTACTATTACTATTACTATTACTATTACTATACTATACTATCTTCTATTCTATATTCTCTTATTCTATTCTATTCTATTCTATTCTATTCTCTCTTTTCTTTTCTTTTCTTTTCTTTTCCTATTCTATTTTCTCTTCTCCTTAAGCACTGCAACAAGAAAAGTCATAACATCAAATCAAACTTTCCGTGGAGCTCCGCGCTAGGACATGACGATGACAAGGCAGTAGGCAGGGATGCCTTCTGCAGGGCAGATCATTCACGGGTGCCAACATGAGTAAAATCTTGAGGGAGATGCAAGTGATTTGAAACTGTGAGTCCAATGAGCAGAGCTCAAATGGGTGACAACTAAGAACTTCTTTGATTGCAAATGAATTCCCAGAGCAACTAATTGAATCCCTATGAGATCTCGTTGAGCTGGTCACCAAAGATCTCTGACATGACCGTCTAACTGGCATCTGTCTGACATCCAGCCTTTATTTATTCCTAGAGTGCCCTAGTTGAAACTGGACTCACTGAACAAGACAGCTGGACACAGCCAGACATAGTGGCCGGCAGCATTTGGACACAGAAAAAAGAAACGGTGGGCAAAATTATTGGAACTTGGAATTCACCTGAGCCATCTTGTTGCACAGTCCTTACCTGGAGTTGAAGCAATCCATGAACGTAAACTGTAAATATTTTACTGTTGCTTTCCAGCCCAGCAATCACCTCCAAAGATCTAGGCAGATGCAAAAAAAGAGGAGACAGAGAGTCATTTGCTGGCCAGGATGTAACTACTGAGATGACATCAAGTAAGAAAGAGGGTGTATTGTTCTAGCACTGAGCCCCTCAGGAATCAAATACAGACCACCGGATTGACATAATAAAGGAATTTACTTTGTATAAGGGATATACACTGCTCAAAAAAATAAAGGGAACACTCAAATAACACATCCTAGATCTGAATGAATGAAATATTCTCATTCAATACTTTGTTCTGTACAAAGTTGAATGTGCACAACAGCCTGTGAAATTGATTGTCAATCAGTGTTGCTTCCTAAGTGGACAGTTTGATTTCACAGAAGTTTGATTTACTTTGTGTTATATTGTGTTGTTTAAGCATCCCCCCCCTTTTTTTGAGCAGTATATTTACAAGGAAAGTTTTTTGAATAAAGTGAAAGTCTTTTGGAGAAAGCAAAAGGCTATAAATGTCTTTGCCGAAAATGAGCAGGGAGAGTATTTCAGCTGGCAAGAGTCCCAGAAAGAGAGATAAGCACAAATAATTACCCAGCTGTAAATAGTCTGCAGTAGAGCTGCACAAAAATAAGCTTGAAGCTTGAAGTTTTTCTAAAAGCCAAGAATGTTCTTTCAAATACAGGGTGGAAAGATCATGAAACCACAAGCCAAAATGAAACACGTTGTTCTCTGCTCTGTTTACTCTTCAATACTCTGAGGGTGTGACCCATTACACAGCATTACTAATCATGAGCGACTCTTCTCTTAGCCAACCATTCAAGTCTCCTGGCTGCCCTCTGCACTCTGGCATCCAGAAGAGGCTCCTCCTCTTCCCCTGAGTCACTTAAGACAGGAAGTGCTGATTCATTCCTGACAGGAAGTGCTGATTCAAATAAGGTTTTTTAAAGCCTTAACCAGGGGATAAAATAATGTGCTGAAGCTGACCAGACTAAGGACACTAGCCAGATGAACACCAGGTAGGTAGATTTCCCCCCCTATTGTCCTCCCACAAAACTAAGTTGCGTCTTATACTTCAAAAATACAGTACTTACTAAAATACAATGTCCAAAAGTGGAAACCCAAAAATATAAAAATATTTTAAGTTTTCAATGTATTCTTGCAAGTATGGGTCATGGAAGAGGCCCAATGAATTTTGCTAAGAAGCTACCAAGTTTGGAAAAAAAGAGGATAGGAGGGAAGGAATAAACTGGCATGATGAGATAAGAGAAAGAGGACACTTATCAAAATAGAAAAGTATATAAAGAAGGAGCTCATAGCACCTGGGAAAGACAGCTCCTGCAGAAAGAAGAGGCAGGAATAACCAACTTAAAATGCTGAAAGATAATTTGTGGTAGATCTCCAGTGATCCAGTAGACCCACAAGTCTAGCAATTCGAAGGCACTTACGTATATCGGTGGCAGAGGGATTCAATGCAGATCAAAACACGGACGTTGTCTCTTGCTCGAAGCTGCAGTTTACTTTTCAGCTCACTGTGGTCTTGGAGAGAAAGAAAAAGAAAGAAAGAATTTGTGGTCATGGTGTGAGTGGTTTTTAGATAGATGAGAGAAAGAGAGAAAACAGAGAAAGATAGATATGGATAGACGATAGATAGATAGATAGATAGATAGATAGATAGATAGATAGATAGATAGATAGATAGATAGATAGATAAATAAAGATTGGGCCTAGAGGCAAAAAGGAGCTGTGACGTTCCTTCAATATACCAGGGTGATCCGACATTAAAAAAAAAACATATAGCCCCTCCCTGGTACAGAGCTGGAAGGGATCTGATCTGATAGCTCAACTGCTAATTCTCTGCCTTACAAGGCAGAGTCCACCAGATCAAATCCCAGTAAGGAAGGGTGTGGCTAGCTGATGAGGCCAGAACAAGGCCGAAATGGGACCATCCTAGTCTCCCTTAATTTTAAAATTCCAGCTAAAAAAAACATTTCACACACACACACACACACACACACACACACATATATATATATTCAAATAGATAGATAGATAGATAGATAGATAGAGAGAGAGAGAGAGAGAGAGAGAGAGAGAGACAGACAGACAGACAGACAGACAGACAGACAGACAGACAACATCAGAGAGCTCTCTGGTAGATGTGGCAAATGGATCTTTTTTAAAGCGGTTGAAGGAGAGTGGGAAATTAAATGTAATATTGGGGAATGATCTTATTTGTCTTTTTGGGAGCAGAGATAGCAATAGCACTTAGACTTATATACAGCTTCATAGTGCTTGACAGCCATCCCTAAGCGGTTTACAAATGTCAGCATATTGCCCCCAATAATGTGGGTGTTTGTTTTACCGACCTTGGAAGGATGGAAGGCTGAGAATGGTCGAAAGCCAACCGATAGATTGGAAATTGGACTTATTGTCTTGAATTGATCAGCAATTGAAAAGAGACCAATTAGGGTTAATATTTGGAATGATTTGGGATTGAAGTTGTGGTAAATGTCCTAGAGTTGATTTTTAAAAAGAGTTTGCGAACAGGGATTTTTGGAATCTCAACCTTGCCTTTATTTAATTATTAATAACAACAACTCTTTTTGATTTCATACTTTTATATAACATGTTTATTATTGTTACTTTTCTGTGTTAAATACACTGCTCAAAAAAAAATAAAGGGAACACTCAAGAAACACATCCTAGATCTGAATGAATGAAATATTCTCATTGAATACTTTGTTCTGTACAAAGTTGAATGTGCACAACAGCAGGTGAAATTGATGGTCCATCAGAGTTGCTCCCTAAGTGGACAGTTTGATTTCACAGAAGTTTGATTTACTTGGAGTTATATTGTGTTGTTTAAGTGTTTTCTTTATTTTTTTAAGCGGTATATTTTGTTATGGAATATAGATGACACAGGGATCTATGAAAGAGCCTGAGAAAGGGGAAACGGTCCAAGAAGGATAAAACAGGCTTGACTAACACAATTTGGATGCTTAGAGCTGTCCAAGGTCCTGTAAATTCAGCACCACGGCATTGTGCAACTTTACGTTAGTGTATGAATCCTGTGTCCTTGGCCATGTGCTGCTGCTTCAATTTCCTCACACAAATAGCACCCGCTATGATTCTCATACACTTCCTCACAGTGGACACATTTAGCCACTCTGTCTTTTCGTGTCCACAAAATGTTCTTTATGTGACGCAATAGACATGGAAGATACGGATAGTAAAAACCTAAGCTTTAAATGTATTAGGATGGTGGCGACATTATATAATAATATGATACAGATACTGTATAATGTAGTTTATGTTGGATATTACTTTGAATAAATCCTAATACTACTAATATTACTTTGAATAGATAAATTTTAATTTGATCTGTTGGGAGTGACGGAATTTTTGTTTTAGACGGTAAGAAAATGCTATAAGTATGGATAGACATTGGTAATTTTGATTTTTGTAGTTAATTTTTTTTTCTAATTAATGAGCTTAGATTTTGGAAGGATGGAGATATGATTGTTTAAATGTTAAAACAAAGTGGAAATGCTCCTGAAAGTTTTCTTTTTTTATTTTTCATTAGATAAGAAAATTTCATATATAAATAATGTTAGGCATGCAGGATGCGTTTTTACTTATGTATATTTTTATTGTATGGTGGAAAAAAAGTATTAGGATCCGAAAAAAAGTATTAGGATCTCTAACTAGCTAGACCTTTTATGCCTTGGCTATCAGCAGCAACCAATAATAATAAGCATTTGAAAATAATTGGCCAGTATAAAATCAACCAGAAGAGTTTTGAATGTGTATGGAAAACTCTTCCATTGATTTTTATCCTGCTCCATATTTTGTTTGTTTGTTTGTTTGTTTGTTTGTTTATTTGTTTATTCAATTTTTATGCCGCCCTTCTCCTTAGACTCAGGGCGGCTTACAACATATTAGCAATAGGACTTTTTTAACAGAGCTAGGCTATTGCCCCCACAATCCGGGTCCTCATTTTACCCACCTCGGAAGGATGGAAGGCTGAGTCAACCTTGAGCCAGTGATGAGATTTGAACCGCTGACCTTCAGATCTACAAGTCAGCTTCAGTGGCCTGCATTTTGAGCAGAAGACATCATTTTCTGGCTATTGATCTTCGGCAGCATAGATTTGGGGGTGGCTGGGGGTAACATTCATTCTCTTAAAGCAGAAAATTGCCCATAGAAAGGAAAAAAAATTGTTTTTGAACCCATACCATAGAAACATAGGAGATTGACAGCAGAAAAAGACCTCATGGTCCATCTAGTCTGCCCTTATATACTGTTTCCTGTATTTTATCTTAGGATGGATATATGTTTATCCCAGGCATGTTTAAATTCAGTTCCTGTGAATTTACCAACCACGTCTGCTGGAAGTTTGTTCCATAAATAAAATTCTAGCACTTACCTACATGGACGTTGGCTGAAAACTGATAAATGCCAGATACTGAAGCTGTATATCTCCCAGTTGTTAAATTTAATCCAGATCCTCGGAGAAAAGCTCCTTTGGCTAAAGGCTGTGTAGAAAGGGGGAAAAACAGAATGGAAATTTTGTTCCAGCCATTTCAACCATTTTGTATTCCCATTCCATAATATGCAAAGAGGTGTAATCAGCTAGGTTCATATACATTATGCCTGTCATCAACCTTCCCATTTTTCTCCCTCCCCCCCGCAAAAAAAATAATTTATTAGAGTTGTATGCCATCCCTCTCCAAAGAATTGCCCTTAAACTTCATGAAAATTGTATTCCTGTGCAAAAGGAAAATTTGGGATTTCTTTTAAACCAAATTTTCAGTCTTTTGACATATCTTTCAAATTTTCATGAAGGTGTATATGTTTATTTCATTGTCAATATCTGGAATGCTAACAGCTGCTTTCAATTAATATAAGAATAATAACAATAGAGTTGGAAAGGACCTTGGAGGTCTTCTAGTCCAACCCCCTTGCTAGGCAGGAAACCCTACACCACTTCAGACAAATGGCTATCCAACATTTTCTTAAAAACTTCCAGTGTTGGAGCATTCACAATTTCTGGAGGCAGGCAGTTCCACTGATGAATTGTTCTAACTCTCAGAAAATTTCTCCTCAGTTCTAAGTTGCTTTTCTCCTTTCCACCCATTGCTTCTTGTTCTACCCCCGGGTGCTTTGTAGAATAGCTTGACTCCCTCTTCTTTGTGGCAACCCTTGTGATATTGGAAGACTGCTATCATGTCTTCCCTGGTCCTTCTTTTCATTAAACTAGACATACCCAGTTTCTGCAACCTTTCTTCGTAGGTTTTAGCCTCCAGTCCCCTAATCCTCTTTGTTGCCCTTCCGTGCACTCTTTCTAACATCTTCACATCCTTAGCAATTATGTAAAATATGGAGATCAGGAAGCACAGTCTCTATGCTTCCTGGTCTTAAAAAAAAATCCACAGATACATTTCCCTTGGGAGATTGGCAGGCTGCAAAATTCAGGAGAGTGGATTGTACCCTGGCAGTCCCTGACAGGTGACTCTCTGCCCCTCCTAGTCACTTTCATAACTACATAAGTACTAGAACCTCAGAAATGAGAACATTCTTCAGTTATTTATGTATATACTGCTCAAAAAAATAAAGGGAACACTCAGAGAACCCATCCTAGATCTGAACAAATGAAATGTTCTCATGGAATACTTTGTTCTGTACAAAGCTGAATGTGCTGACAACATGTGAAATTGATTGTCCATCAGCGTTGCTTCTTAAGTGGACAGTTTGATTTTACAGAAGTTTGATTTACTTGGAGTTATCTTATATTGTTTAAACGTTCCCTTTATTTTTTTGAGCAGTGTATAAATGATAAATGATTTTTCTCCCAAAAAAAGTTCACAAAAGTTCATCTTCTCTCCCTCCCCCCTCCCATCCCAAATTTGAGCCAAACCCACACTGCATGAGCCAAAAGTAACAATAAACACGCCACGCTGGGTTTATTTTAACTTAAGTCCGATAATCTTTCCTGCACGCAGCCTGTCTAGAAGTGGTTTGTCGGGGAGTTGCTAAACCGGAGGCTTTAGACCGGCTCAATTTCCCCCGACACCCTTTATAAAAATAACAAGGACCAGAAAGACCCCCAGCATTGACCTCTGCAGAAGAAAGCAATTTAGGTTGCTTGAGGGAGGTGGGAAAATACCTGGAGCATTTTTGGGGCTAGTCATCTTTGCTTTTTTAAATATACAGTGGTACCTCTACTTACTAATTTAATTCGTTCCGTGACCAGGTTCTTAAGTAGAAAAGTTTGTAACAAGAACCAATTTTTCCCATAGGAATCAATGATTGGGGAAACCACAGGAGGGTGGAGGCCCTGTTTCCTCCCAGGAGATTCCTAGAGAGGCCCCACGGAGGCTTCTCCCCGTCTTTTCCCACCCTGTTTCCTCCCTGGAGATTCCTAGAGAGGCCCCACGGAGGCTTCTCCCTGCCTTTTCTGGTTACAGTTTCGGAGGCTCAGGTTTGTAAGTGGAGAATGGTTCTTGAGAAGAGGCAAAAAAAAATTGAACACTCGGTTCTTATCTAGAAAAATTCATAAGTAGAGGCATTCTTAGGTAGAGGTACCACTGTATATGTAAAGATTTTGCAGGAGAATGAAATGAGAAATGAGATGATAAATATGTGGGAATATCTGTATGTACCACTGTGTACATACATACATACTGTACATACATACATATTTCTGTCTGATCACCCTGGTATATTGAAGGAGCGTCACAGCTTCCTTTTTGTCTCTCGGCCCAACCCAAAGCCGAAATACTGTAGTGCTATCCTAGTTTTAATTTTACTCTTAATTTTAAAAATTCAGCAAAAAACATGTGATACATATCTATCTATCTATCTATCTATCTATCTATCTATCTATCTAAATGACTTTTTTGGTTCCTTTTGAAATGCCACAGGTGTTTTGCCAACTTAAAAACAATAACTGGTCTCTACGTATTTGCCGTTTTTCTTTCAAAGGTTTTGGGGATCTTTCCCCTTCTACCCCTTTCCTTTATCCTTCTTAAATTTGAAACATTGGGGGATTGAACCCGCAAACCTCTGAACATTAGGATGTTGAAATCACTGAGGTAAAAATCCTCCCTGCCTCAGCTGAGAGACTCCAAGGCATATCTCAAAAGTTGCCAAGTTTGGTGGGAGGGGCGGGGGAGGAAAAAAAACCTAGTTTGGACAGTGGACGAGGAAGAAATTAGACTTAAGGACCTCTGTCTCGAAATTCTTCGCAGTTCTTTGATCCCCTGCTAAGGTTTACTCCCGTCGTCTCAGGAGATGGCAGTGCTTTCTGACAGCTCCAACGTCTTGCCTTGTTTCATTAAAACCAATTAAACCCCCCAAAATATAAAATAAAACAGAGGCAGTGACTTAATTCCCCTCAAAACCGCTGACTTGAAAAATATAAAAAGCAAGTTTTCCGGCACCAGTAAATTGCCGCTTGAAACAACATTCCTGTTTCTTCACGTTTGGCTCCCGCTCTCTCAACACACCCACAAAGAGAAAGAATTAATGTGGTGCTGTGGGAAGGAATGGAATTAATTGCGATACGCTAATAGGTGAAGCCGCTCGCCAGTTATAGAACAATCTGCCAGTTTCTCTGACACAGCCCTTAAGCCCTCCAAGATAGCAAAATTGGTTTAATTATAGCTGGGGAAGGGGGATACAGCCATGAGATAGTTATGTGCGCCGCTGTAAACGTCCCCCCCATCCCAACTTCCAGGTACGGTGGTACCTCTACCTACAAACGCCTCTACTTATGAACTTTTCTAGATAAGAACCGGGTGTTCAAGATTTTCTTGCCTCTTCTCAAGAATCATTTTCCACTTACGAACCCGAGCCACCGAAACTATAACCGGAAAAGGCAGGGAGAAGCCTCCGTGGGGCCTCTCTAGGAATCTCCTGGGAGGAAACGGGGCCGGAAAAGGTTGGGAGAAGCCTCCGTGGGGCCTCTCTAGGAATCTCCTGGGAGGAAACGGGGCCGGAAAAGGTGGGGAGAAGCCAGACTATTTATGGGACCGCCTCTTGTCACATACAGCAACATCTCAACTTAGAACTTAAAACGGAAGTTTAGAACTAAGGAGAAATTTCCTGAGAATTAGAACAATTAATCTGTGGAACAAGTTTGCTCCAGAAGAACCGTTGAACTTACCTGAACGGTCTTCTCGCTGCACTGCGAAGAGAGTCCAACGTGGGGTAGTACTTCAGTCTTATTGGTAGGAACTGAGTTTAGAAATTAGCATAATTAACATGTCCCGCCCACCACTGCCCCCTCTTAGCCAGTGATAAAAACGAAGGAATAGTAAAGGAACAAAAACTTTATTTAACAACTGTAACTTCAATTAAACTGTGCACCTGGGCCAAAACAAGGCCGGGCGGGTTTGGACTCTCTTCGCAGTGCAGCGAGAAGACCGTTCAGGTAAGTTCAACGGTTCTTCTCCACTGCACTGCTCAGAGAGTCCAACGTGGGATATACCCAAGCCACACTTCAGGGAGGGATCGGCTGGCCCAGGGGCGCAGGAATACAAACTCCCTGTAGCACTCTTCTGCCGAAGGCTGCTTCCGTAGAAGCAAAGGAGTCTATACGGTAATGTCTGATAAACGTTGTAGGGGCAGCCCAGGTCGCTGCCCTGCAAATGTCCTCTAATGGCGCCTGAGTAGTCCAAGCGGCTGAGGTCGCCGCGCTTCTGGTAGAGTGGGCTGTAATTCTACCTGGTAACGGTGTCGTTGTGGTTCGGTAAGCTTTGATAATACAAGTCCTGATCCATCTGCTGATGGTTTTCGACGAAACCTTTCCCCCCAGTGAAGATGGGAGAAAGGATACGAAGAGAGCCTCCGACTTCCGAAAGGTGCTAGTGCGGCGGATATAAATCTTGACTGCTCTTCTAACGTCCACCTTATGCCACCGTAGCTCTGATGGGTGAGAGCCATGGGTGCAGAAATCTGGGAGGATAATGTCCTGGGCCCTGTGAAACCTGGTGTTAACTTTGGGAAGAAAACAGGGGTCCAGTCTTAGAGTAACCTTATCCGGATGAAAGACACAGAGGTCCGGCCGGACCGATAGTGCTGCAAGCTCCGACACCCTGCGGGCGGAGGTGATGGCGACTAGAAAGGCCACCTTGGCTGAGAGAAAACGAAGCGATACTTCCCTCAGAGGTTCAAAGGGTGGAGCTGTTAGTGCCCTGAGGACCAGCGGTAAGTCCCAGGATGGAAAGTGGTGTATGACAGGAGGAGACAGGTTTGCCGCTCCTCGGAGGAAGTCCTTCACCCAAGGGTGATGAGAGATTGGGGAAAATGGGTCTGGACGCAGGATTGTCGCTATAGCTGCCACCTGTCGGCGGAGTGTGTTGGGCGCCAACCCCTGGTCTAGTCCCTTCTGGAGAAATTCCAGAAGATGCCGTACTGATGACGACGAGGGCGTGATGTGTTGGGTCCTGCAAAAGGTGCTGTAAGCCCTCCAGGTAGCCTGATAAATACGTGTCGTTGATGGTCGCCGTGCTGCCTGAATGGTGTTAATGACACTCTCCGGAAGCTGTTTCTCCCTCAGGCGGTCCCCTTCAATCTCCACACGGCAAGCTTCCACCACTGTGGGTCTGGATGCACAATGGATCCCTGTGCCAGGACTAGGTGCTGGAGCGGGATTCTCCATGGTGGTAAGGTTGACAGTCCCATGAGGTCGGCAAACCAAGGGCGTCTGGGCCAGTATGGGGCCACGAGGAGGATGTCCGCCTCCTCGGCCAGAATCTTGGCCACCACCTTCTGCAAGAGACTGACTGGAGGGAAGGCGTAGAGAAGCCCCTTGGGCCATGGTGATAGCAGTGCATTGACCTGCTCGGCCTCTGGTGTCGGAAAGCGGGAGAAAAATCTTGGTAACTGCCTGTTGTGCTGTGTGGCAAAGAGGTCCGCTACCGGTACCCCCGTACCTCTGGGTTATCAGTTGGAAGGCCTCCGGGTTTAATGTCCATTCCCCGGGGTCGATAGTCGTGCGGCTCAGCCAATCCGCCTGGGTGTTTTCCACTCCCGAAATATGCTCCGCTCGTATTGATGCTAAGTGTCTCTCTGCCCATGACATTAGCTCGTGGGCCTCCTGCATCAGACGGCCTGAGCGCGTGCCACCCTGATGGTTCACATGTGCTCTGGTTGCCACATTGTCCGTCAAGATTAGGACATGTTGGTTCCTTACCATGTCCGTGAATGCCAGTAGAGCGTTGAATACAGCTCGTAGCTCCAGTCTGTTGATATTGGGGTCCCCCAAGTCCTCTGGGGACCACCTGCCCTGGGCCACTTGTCCCCTTGAGTGTGCCCCCCAGCCAGAAAGGCTGGCGTCGGTGGTTATTGTTACCTCCTGATGAGGTAAGAAGGGGGAGCCCCTGGAGATGGCTGGTGAGGTCCACCACGGGAGGGAAAGTCGCACTGTCGTGGTCAGGTGCACTTTTCGTTTTGAATTGCTGAGACGAGCTTTTTGGAAGGGAAGGAGGTACCATTGGAGGGGGCGAGCGTGAATCCGAGCCCAAGGAACGATGTTGATGCAGGAAATGAACATCCCCAGTAGTTGTGACAGCTGTGCTAGGGAGGTCCTGCTGTGATGCGAGACGGAACGAACTAACGCCCGTATCTTCTGCCTCCTCTCTGATGAGAGGAAGACGAGACCCGCTGAGGAGTCTATTATGGCGCCTAGATGAAGCAAGCGCATAGTTGGCTCTAGATGACTCTTGGCTCGGTTGATAGTGAAACCTGCCCTCTCCAGCGCATCTATTGTCCTGGCCAGGTCGTGCCTGGCTTGCTGAGGGTTTCTGGAGAGAATGATAATGTCGTCTAGGTATGCTAGAAGACGGATAGATCGAGCCCTGAGACTCGCTGTCAAAGTGTCCAAGATCTTGGTGAATGTCCTCGGGGCGGAGGACAAGCCGAAGGGCATGGCCCTGTACTGAAAGTGTTGGTTGAGAAGATAAAAGCGGAGAAACTGCCGATGTTGCGGATGAACCGGGATATGGAGGTATGCCTCCTTGAGGTCGATGGAGGTCATCCAGTCCCCGTGCCGGATAGATGCCAGTATGGAGTGCAGGGAATGCATCTTGAAGCGTTGGTACCTTATGTAAAGGTTGAGTTGCTTCAGGTTCAAAATGAGACGGCAGCCGCCGGAAGACTTGGGGACCACAAACACGATGGAGTAGAACCCTAGCCTCTGCTGATGCACTGGTACAGGTTCTATTGCTCCTATGTCTAGGTGGTGTTGGACCTCCTGCAGGATGATGACTCTCTTTTGTGGTTGTCCTAATGAGGTTTCTACAAATCTGTTGGGAGGGTGGTGGAGAAATCTTAGTTGCAGACCCTGGGCTATGGAGTCCAGAACCCAAACGTCTGTGGAGATGGACTCCCAAAAGTCGGTGAAGCACTGCAGGCGCCCACCTATGGGAGTGTCCCGGAAGGAGTCATCTCTGTTTGCGGTAGCCTCCCCGGTTACCTCCTCGAAATGGTCTACGGGATTGCTGGAACTGTTGGCCCCTGTTCCCATAACCTCCTCGCTCGGTACGATAGGTGGGATTATAAGTCCCCTGTCCATATGGTCTGGAGGCCGGGGATGAAACCGAGGTGGTGTCTGAACGAAAGGACTGCCGTCGGTAATAAGGGGCTCCCCTCCTGTCCTGGCGCCTCGCAGAACGTGGTAAGACTTTCTTCTTGTCACGGTCCTCAACAAGAACCGAGTCCAGGGATTCCCCGAAGAGCTTGGAGCCCTGATACGGGGCCGCAGCAAGACGCCATTTTGACTTGGCGTCTGCCTGCCACGAACGGAGCCAAAGCAGGCGTCGTGCTGAGAGGTTTGATGCCAAGGCGCGGGAGGAGAACCTTGCTGCTGCTAAGGTGGCATCCGCGGAGAATTCTGTAGTGGCAATCAATTTATTCACATCTTGGCGCAGCCTGGCGTCCTCCGGGCCTAGTCTGGTTAGCATGTCTTTTAACCAAAGAATAGAGGCCCTGTTAAAGAACGATGCGGCCGATGCCGCTCTGAGAGACCAGGCTGTCAACAAATGCATTCTTCTGGTCATATTCTCCGCCTTCCTATCATCCGGCTTTAGCCCATCTGCCATGTCTGATGGTACGAGAGCATTAGACATCAAGGATGTCACCGGGGTATCCACTGTAGGATACTGGAGCAATTCCTCCACCTCAGGGTCGAAAGTATAAAATTTTCTGTCCCAGGCTGATGGTCCTAGGGCTGCAGTTGGCTGTTGCCAGGGCTTTTTGATGTTTTCTGCGAATATAGGAATGGCAGGGAGGTGTTCAGACTCCCTCTGGGGCTCGTTGATGAGCCTAGCTGCTGGCATGATGCCCACCTCCTGTGCTGCTGGCTTGGCTGAGTTGTCAGGAGTCAAGGTGGCCTTAGCCTTATTCAATAGGACTCTGAAAAGAGATTGCTTGAAAAGGCCTGCCAGTGGAGGCTGCTCAGGTAAGGTGGTCTCATCTCCTGAGAGTTCATCCTCCTGATCCATGGGCATCTCCCCCATGTCCTGCTCATCCTGGAAGGAGTCCTGCACAGATGTGGCTACCTCTGGCACAGTCCAAGGGCTCTGTCTGCTAGGTCTAGGCAGTGGTGAAGGCCTTTGTTGAGCGCCTACTGCAATGCCTTGCGAATATGCAGAGGCAATCATGTCTTGCAAGGATGGAGACATTGTTTGCCAATTGTCTGTGGGTCCTCTAAGGCCCGCTGCAGTAGGAGTAAATGTTGCAGCCTGAGTGGCTTGTGGCCTTGGTTGAATAGCCTGTCTAGTCCACTCTGTCTCCTGCCCCCCTTGTGATGGGGGGGGCGCTCAAGGGGTGATCTGGTGATAATCCCCCTGTCCCAGAGAGTAGCATGCCCTCTAATGGTGCTTCAGTGACCGAGGGGCTTAGGTGCTGAGTGGGAAACATACTGGAGGGGCTAAGACCCTGCTTGGACTTACTCATTTCCAGTTGGGCCTCTAGGGCCTTGATCTTTTTCTCAGCCTCCTTGAGGGCAGTTGCTGATTGTGATGATTTTCCCTTAGATTTGCTACTGTGAGATTTCTCCTTCCCCTTACTAATTGAGGGGGCAGCCGGTTCACCGGTATTGCTCTGGGGTAACTGCGACATTTCTGAGTCAGTAATTGATCACAATAATTGCAGTTGGAAATGGCTTCTCAATGTAAACCACGCTGTGAATGATTCAGCTTAGTGTCGCCTGCTTAAGGCGTCATAGCTGTCTGGAGCCCTGATTGGTTCAGGAGGGCGTGACCTATGCCCTCGGCTCCTTGTCATGCCCTTCCAAAATGGCTGCCCGGGAGGATAGATTTTGCCTTCTCATCCAATATGGCGGCCGTGACGTAGTCTAGGGGGCGAATAATGGCGGGAAAGGACTTACAGTCCAACAATCTGCCCAGTGCTGGTTTAGGAGGTAAGAAGACTCTCCCTGCGGTCTGTAAAAAACGGGCTCTCTTTGCCTGCCGCTTCCCAGCTATTTCGCTCTCCCCCGTTTTCCTCGATCGTTGCCTTAGGGCTGCCTAGTGCTAGCCGCTTGGGCGCCGCCTTCCAAAGCCGCCTCACAGCTGATGGACACCCCGCGGCTGTCCGGGGCTTCCCTTGCCGCCGCGCTGCTTCCAAAGCCGCCCTACGGCCGTTTGGAATCCCCGCGGCAATCTGAGGCTTTTCCCTTCGCCTCGCTGCTAGCCGCCGCTGTTAAAGCCGACTCCCAGCTGATTCAGCTGCTCGTGGCAAACCGGGGGTTTTTGCGGCTCCTCTCTGATGGCCGGAGCCGATCCTGGAGGTGTCTGCCTGCGCTGGGTGTCCAGGAGGGCAATTTGGACAAGGGGGTTATGATCGCGGGCGTCAGGGACCCCATACCAGCGGACCCTGTCGGCAAGGCAATACTCCGGGGAGCAGAGGCCTCTCAGGGTTTAACAAGTTGGAGAACTATACCCCAGAGGGCAGAGGCTCTCTTTCCAGGAACTCTTCTTCTTCCTGTAGAAATGGAGAAAAAAGGAAAAAAATTATTAGTGTACAAACTTTATTTTACAAGGAGAACAAAACTCATATGTCCCTACTCTATGAACTGAGTTTTTAAAACTGGCTAAGAGGGGGCAGTGGTGGGCGGGACATGTTAATTATGCTAATTTCTAAACTCAGTTCCTACCAATAAGACTGAAGTACTACCCCACGTTGGACTCTCTGAGCAGTGCAGTGGAGAAGTTGTGAATGCTCCAACACTTTTTAAAGAAGAGGTTGGATAACCATTTGTCTGAAGTGGTGCGGGGTTTCCTGCCTAAGCAGGGGGTTGAACTAGAAGACCTCCAAGGTCCCTTCCAACTCTGTTGTTGTTGTTGTTATCATATTAACAATACAACACAGTAAACGAGATCACTATGCTGGATTTCGTACTTTATCACCAGCCGGGCGCTTCCCAAGCACCTAGGACTGTGTGATGTAGCGGCGAATTATGTTTGCCGATCCCAGTAAAGTGGCCTTTTGCAATTGACAGGTGGAGATTTTGTCAATTCTGATGGTTTTTCAAATGTACACTGAGATCCTTTGGCACTGCGCCCAGCATGCCAAGTACCACTGGGACCACTTTCACTGGCTTATGCCAGAGTCGTTGCAGCTCGATTTTTAGATCTTTGTATTTCATTAATTTCTCTAGCTGCTTCTCCTCAATTCTGCTGTCTCCTGGGATTGCGATGTCGATGATCCATACTTTCTTTTTCTCCACAATCAGTATGTCTGGTGTGTTATGTTTCAAAATTTGGTCAGTCAGAAGTCCCACAGAAGTTTTGCTTGCTCATTTTTGATCACTTTTTTGGGCCTATGATCCCACCAGTTCTTTGCCACTGGTAGATGGTAGTTCTGGCACAAGTTTCAGTGGATCATCTGTGCCACAACATCATGTCTATGCTTGTAGTCAGTCTGTGCGATGTTTTTGCAGCAGCTGAGTATGTGATAAGTTGTTTCGTCTGTTTCTTTACAGAGTCTGCACTTTGGACCATCTGTTGAGTTTTTCATTCTGGCTTTGATAGAATTATTATTATTGTTGTTGTTGTTGTTGTTGTTGTTGTTGTTTATTAGATTTGTATGCCGCCCTTCTCTGAAGACTCACAAGATACAATGCAAACAATACAACAAATCTAATCAATTAAAAAATTACAAACTAAAATCCCAATATATTAAAATCAGTCAGCCAATTCATTCACAATCACACATCTCATTTAGTAAATGGGGGCGCTTGATCTAGTTGCCCCATGCCTGGCGACATAAATGAGTCCTAAGACTCTAGCAAAAGGCGAGGAGGGTGGGGGCAGTGCGAATCTCCATGGGGAGCTGTTTCCAGAGGGCCAGGGCCACCACAGAGAAGGCCAGACGACATTGTCTTACGGGACCTGGAGAAGGCCAACTCTGTGGGACCTCACCGGTCGCTGGGATTCATGCGGAAGAAGGCAGTCCTGTAAATTATTGTTGTTGTTATTGTTATTATTAAAACACTCTTTCAACCAATATTGGGGGGTTGCCTGCTAAGTTCCCAATATTTCTCACCCACATGCCCTCACCCCCCTAAAAAAATCAACATTCCTGAATTACGATTGTCTTCCTCCTGTTCAATCTGGGCAATTAACGTCCTCTCCTTGCCAGGGATGTCGTCCAAGCGCCTTCGAAGTCAAACAGACTTTTAAAGCCCCAATAATTGCTCTTCGTCAACACAGTTTGCTGACGGAGGATCAAATGCCCAATTAAGAGAAACCCGGGCAGAGACAGGAGCGTTGAAACCCTTTCGGGATCCTCGGCCTCGTTTTCTTGTCATCGCTAGCCGGCCAAGGACTCTGTCATCGGGCCAGCCGTGCCTCCGATACATCATTGTGAGGAATGCTCTAAAACCCACCTGGCTCGGCCCTGCCGAAGATGGCACGAACAGCGCTGGCTGGCTGGCTGGTAGGGCCGGCGTCTGAGAACCTGCCCAAGCCCAATTAGAAAAATCACAGCCTGCCTCAATCCGGCCTTGGCCTGCACGTTGATGGCTATTAAGGTGGCGTCTTCTCCACGCCAATTAGAGCAGCACCAAAGTTATCCTCGAAGGGAACTTTGACCCCACTTGGACTCCAAGAGACTCTAATCTCTAATCTCCACTCCCCAGTACAGTGGTACCTCTACCTAAGAACGCCTCGACTTACGAACTTTTCTAAACAAGAACCGAATGTTCAATATTTTTCTGCCTCTTCTCAAGAATCTTTTTCTACTTACAAACCTGAGCCTCCAAAACTGTAACCGGAAAAAGCGGGCAGAAGCCTCCATGGGGCCTCTCTAGGAATCGCCTGGGAGGAAACAGGTCCAGAAAAGGCGGGGAGAAGTCTCCCTGGGGCCTCTCTAGGAGTATCCTGGGAGGAAACAGGGCCAGAAAAGGTGGGGAGAAGTCTCCATGAGCCCTCTCTAGGAATCTACTGGGAGGAAACAGGCCCGGAAAAGGCGGTGAGAAGCCTCCGTGGGGCCTCTCTAGGAATCTCCTGGGAGGAAACAGGGCCGGAAAAGGTGGGGAGAAGCCAGACTATTTATGGGACTGCTTCTTGCCGCATACCTCCCAGAGACCAATAAGAGCACTCAGAGTTGGCCTTCTCTGGGTCCCGTCGATGAAGCAATGCAGGTTGGCCGGACCGCGGGGGAGGGCCTTCTCTGTGGCCGCCCCGGCTCTATGGAACACCCCACCACCACCCATAAGGCCATAAAGACCAGGCTTTGCCGGCAGGCCTGGGGGGGGCACACTTCATGGATGGTATATATGTATGGAATTAGGATTGTTTTATAATGAATGGGTTTCTTTTAATATGGGGTTTTATAGTTTTGGTTGTATTCGACTTCTTTTTATTGTTCTGTATTTATCTCCATTTCTTTTAAAATTATTATTGTAAACCGCCCTTAGTCCTTCGGGATTGGGTGGCATAGAAGTATGGCATAAATAAACACAGAGGTTTTTCCTTGCATAAGAACTCGTGCAAAGAAAGGGTAGAAAATGTAACTCCAGCACAAATGAGAACAAATGTTGGAAGAAGCCAATACGATTTCATGTCTTTCCTACTAATCCTAATCTGGGCCGTCTCAACTGCTGTGATAACCGCATGGATAGGCAGACCGTGGAGAGGTTGGGGTTTTTTTGGCAACGTTATACAAATGGTTGCCACTGCCTTTACCGAGACCTTTTTTAATTCTGACCACCCAGGCTACTTCTGCTGCCTGCAATTGGACAGTTGGAATCTCACCAGGCTCGAGGTTGACTCAGCCTTCCATCTTTCCAGGGTGGATAAAATGAGGACCCAGATTGTTGGGGGCAAGAGGCTGACTCTCTGCAAACCGCTTAGAGAGGGTTGTAAAGCCTTGTGAAGTGGTGTATAAGTGCCATTGCTGTTTTTCCTTTTTCCTTTCCTTCCTTCCTTCCCTCCCTCCCTACCCTTCCTTCATTTTTCCCTTTTTTCTTTCCTTCCTTCCTTCTTTCCTTCCTTCCCTCCCTCCCTCCCTACCCTTTCTTCATTTTCCCTTTTTTCCTTCCTTCCTTCCTTCCCTCCCTCCCTTTTCTTCATTTTTCCCATTTTTCTTTCCTTCCTTCCTTCTTTCCTTCCTTCCCTCCCTCCCTACCCTTTCTTCATTTTTCCCTTTTTTCTTTCTTTCTTTCTTTCCTTCCTTCCTTCCTTCCTCCCTAATTCCCTCCCTAACTCCCTCCCTCCGAGTGGTTAGAATGCAGTATTGCAGGCTAACTGTGCCCACTGCTAGCAGTTCAATTCTGACCGACTGGCTCTAGGCTAACTAAGCCTCCCATCCATCCGAGCTGGGTAAAACGAGGACCCAGGTTGTTGGGGTCAAAAGACTGACTCCATAAACCACTTAGAGAGGGCTGTGAAGCCTTGTGAAATGGTATATTAGCCTAAGTGTCATTGCTATTTTCCCTTTTCCCTTCCTTCCTTCCTTCCTTCCTTCCTCCCTCCCCCTCTCCCACCCTCCCTCCTGCCTTCCACTCCCAGTGGTTAGAATTCAGTACTGCAGGCTAACTGTGCCCACTGCCAGCAGTTTGATTCTGACCGACTGGCTCCAGGTTGGCTCAGCCTTCCATTCTTCCAAGGTGGGTAAAATGAGGACCCAAATTATTGGGGGCAAGAGGCTGACTCTGTAAACCATATAGAGAGGGCTCTAAAGCTTTGTGGAGCGGTGTATGTCTAAGTGCCATTGCTATTTTCCTTCCTTCCTTCCCCTCCCTCCTTTCTTCCCTCCCTCCCAGTGGTTAGAATGCAGTATTGCAGGCTAACTGTGCCCACTGCCAGCAGTTCGATTCTGACCGACTGGCTCCAGATTGACTCAGCTTTCCGTCCTTCCAAGGTTGGTAAATTGAGGACCCAGATTTTTGGGGACAAGAGGCTGACTTCATAAAATCACTTAGAGAGGGCTGAAAAAGCACCATAAAGCAGTATCTGAATCTAAGTGCTATTGCTATTGCTAGTTGTGTTGTAATCAAACCCTGCGATGTGCATGTTGTTAGGGTTTTTTAAAAAAAAGATCTTTCCCAACCACCTAATAACCACCATTGGCCTCACCATCTGAAAGTTTTGGAGTTCCATCAAAGTTTTCTTGTCCACAATGATTTGTCCCTTGAGCTTGCAATGGAAAGCTTCCTCCACTCGCCGGTAGAAGGAGACCTCCTCCAGAGGCGGTAACATCACCGGCATCTCACTGGGATGGACTGGGAGAACTGGAGATGACCGCCGTTCGGTAGCTTCTGAGATGAAAAAATAAATAAAAGGATTGCAAATGCGATCAGCCCTAATCTAAACAAGTGCAAAGTTGTTGTTGTTGTTATTATTATTATTATTATTATTATTATTATTATTAATTAGATTTGTATGCCGCCCCTCTCCGTAGACTCGGGGCGGCTCACATATCGCATATCGGGGCAAAGAACCGATGGGGACCAAGCTTTCTGAGACAACCCAAGAAAGGGATAGAAATATAGAAACATAGAAGATTGACAGCAGAAAAAGACCTCCTGGTCCATCTAGTCTGCCCTTACACTACTTCCTGTTTTTATCTTTCGGTAAAATAATATTTTCTCATGTTGCTTCTGATCTTTCCCCCCAACTAACCTCAGGTGGTGCCCCCTTGTTCTTGGGTTCATTTTCCTATTAAAAACACTGAGGATCTTGGGATTTTGGTGGACAGCTCAATGAATATGTCAACCCAGCAGTAAAAAAAATAAAATAAAAGCAAATTTCATGCTTGGCATGATTAGGAAGGGAATCGAAAATAGGTCAGCAAGCGTTGTATTGCCTCTGTACAAATCGATGGTGAGACCACACTGTACAGTTCTAGTCACCGCACCTCAAGAAGGATAGAACTGGAAAAGGTGCAAAAAAGGGCAACAAGAATGATCAAGGAAATGGAGCCCCTCCCTTATGAAACCAGGTTGCAACGCCTGGGTCTCTTCAGCCTTGAGAGACGGCGTTTAAGAGATGACTTGATCGAAGTGTATAAAATCATGCATGGGATAGAAAAGGTGGATAGAGAGAAATTATTTTCTCTATCACACAATACTAGGATGAGGGGGCACTCCCTAAAGCTCATAGGTAAGAAAGTGAGGACAAATAAAAGGAAATATTTCTTCACCCAGAGGGTCCTTGGTTCATGGAATTCACTTCCAGAAGAGGTCGTGACAGTTGTCAGCCTGGAGAGCTTCAAGGCAGATTCATGGAGGCCAAGTGTATCAGTGGTTATTGAAACGGATGTCCATGTGCCGCCTCTATGTTGGTTGAGGCAGGCAGGGTTCCCTTGGGTCCCATTTGTTGGGGGGTCAAAGGGAAAGGGAGGGTTTTCTCCTTCTGCTCAAGATCCCCATGGAGAATTGGTGGCCCCCTGTGGGACACAGAATGCTGAACTCGATGGGCTTTCATGCTCGATTTAGCATGGCTTTTCTTATGTTCTTATGTTCTAACCTGATCTTTGTTTCCAAGTCAAGTCAAAGAGCTGGGGAAAAAGAACTGCTTTACCTTTTAACAGGTCTTTAAATTCTTGCATTAAGACTTCATGGGTGACTTCAGCCCCAGGAAAGCCAGGGGGCCCTGGAGGACCAGGGGGCCCTGGAGGTCCAACGAGACCACGCTAGGAAGGGGGGAAAGGTGAAGAAATAGAAGATGGATTTTTTTTAATAGCACAACTAAAATATATGCAACAAATGTATTAAGGTAATGGAATTAAAATGCTTCAAACAAACAGCAAAAGATCAACGGTGCTGGTTTCATTAGCCAAGTCCCCAATTTCGTGGTTTGATTTGCACCTGGTCTAAGACCTCAAACAGAGGTTATTAAGTGGGGCCAAAGACTTACTTACTTACTTTCTTTCTTTCTTTCTTTCTTTCTTTCTTTCTTTATTATTTATTTATTTATTAGATTTGTATGCCGCCCCTCTCCGAAGACTCGGAGTGGCTCACAACAAGAAACAATACAAATCCAATGATTAAAACAAATTTAAAACACTTAATATAAAAAAACCCAATCATAGATCTCATACAGACCATGAAGATCATCCCCACTGCTTCGGCACAATTCTCCAGGGAATTGTTCAATATTGCTTCCTTCTGCGGTCTTTCCCCAGGGCGAACAGAATATGCGACAAGGAAATGACAAAATGCCAGGGATTGTTTGGACAAAGAGTTGGCCAAAGACTCAACTAGGATGGATAGCATCATGGATAGCCGCATGGTAACACCAAAAATCTATCTATCTATCTATCTATCTATCTATCTATCTATCTATCTATCTATCTATCTATCTTCATCCAATTATCCAACTATCTTCCTCCCTTCCTTCATAGAAGAAACATAGAAGATTGATGGTAAAAAAAGACCCCATGGTCCATCTAGTCTGCCCTTATACAGTATTATTTCCTGTATTTTATCTTAGGATAGATATATGTTTATCCCAGGCATGTTTATTTTGTTCCAAGCATCTACTACTCTTTTAGTAAAATAATATTTTCTCACCTTGCTTCTGATCTTCCTCCCAACTACTCAGATTGTGCCCTCTTGTCCTACTGTTCACTTTCCTATTAAAATCACTTCCCTCCTGTACCTTTTTAAACCCTTTAACATATTTAAATGTTTTGATCATGTCCCCCCTTTCCCTTCTGTCCTCCGGACTATAATATGGAGTTCATGAAGTCTTTCGTGATCAGTTTGATGCTTAAGGACCTTCCACTGTTTTTGTAGCCCGTCTTTGGATCTGTTCAATTTGATCTGTATCTTTTTGTAGGTGAGGTCTCCAGAGTTAGAAAATCCAAAGGCTACCATCCCACCCTGCAACATTTTAATGCATCAACATCTCGGTCAGCATTATCAAACACCACCACCGCCACCCAGGCTTGCAAAAGCTTCCAGAAATGACCTACTTTTTTATCTTTCCCTTTGCATTTCTTTTTGGAGTTGTTGCCTTCACCCGGACGCCGTACAAATGAAATCCATGTCCGGCGTGGATCAGTGAGGCGGGGGTCTGGGGATTCTAGCATCTAAAGGTCGAAAGGATGAAAAAGAAAGGACACTGAGATTCTTTGTTTGATTTGTATGAGTATCAAAAATAATAATAACAACAACAATAGAGTTGGAAGGGACCTTGGAGGTCTTCTAGTCCAACCCCCTGCTTAGGCAGGAACCCCTGCACTACTTCAGACAGATGGTTATCCAACATCTGCTTTAAAATTTGCAATGTTGGAGCATTCACAACTTCTGGAGGCAAGCTGTTCCACTGGTCAACCATTCTGACTGTCAGGAAATTTCTCCTTAGTTCTAAGTTGCTTCTCTCCTTGTTTAGTTTCCACCCGTTGTTTCTTGTTCTACCCTCAGGTGCTTTAGACCTGTGTTTCCCAACCTTGGCAACTTGAAGATATTGGAACATTGCTATCATGTCTCCCCTGGTGCTTCTTTTCATTAAACTAGCCATGTCCAGTTCCTGCAACTGTTCTTCGTATGTTTTAGCCTCTTTGTCTCTCTTCTCTGGACTTTTTCTAGAGTCTCAACATCCTTTTTGCATCGTAGCGACCAAAACTGAATGCAGCATTCCAAGTGTGGCCTTACCAAGGCCTTATAAAGGCCCTTCACGTGGTCTTGATTCTATTCCTCTGTTAATGCAGCCTAGAATTGTGTTGGCTTTTTTGGCTGCCGCTGCACACAGCTGGCTCCTATTTAAATGGTTGTCCACTAGGACTCCAAGATCCCTCTCACAGTTACTACTGTTGAACAAGGTACCACATATACTGCACCTGTGCATTCTGTTTTTCTTGCCTAAATGTAGAACCTTACTTTTTTCACCATTGAATTTCATTTTGATAGATAGCACCCATTGTTCAAGTTTGTCAAGATCCTTCTGTATTTTGCACCTTTCTTCTGGAGTGTTGGCTATTCCTGGTATCATCTGCAAATCTGATCAGTTCCCCATCGATCCCCTCGTCCAAGTCGTTGATGAAGATGTTGATGAGTCCTGGGCCTAAAACAGAGCCTTGGGGTACTCCACTGCATACATCCCTCCATGTAGATGTCGTTCCATTGAGCAGCACACGTTGAGTGTGGTTACTTAGCCAATTTTGAATCCAACTGGTGGTATTGCTGTTTATCCCACATTTTTCTACTTTACTTAATAGTAGGTTATGGTTTACTTTGTCAAACACCTTACTGAAGTCCAAGCAAACTACATTGACAGCATTCCCTTGGTCCACTAATATTGTCACTTTGTCAAAGAATGCTGTAAGATTAGTGTAGCATGATCTGGTTTTGACAAACCCCCCCCCCCAAAAAAAAACCACCCCAAAGCATTTGCATATCTGTAGGAATTAAAAAGAAAGTAGAAGGGGGAAAGAAGAAGGTAGAAGGAAGAGATGGAGATAGAGGGAGGGGAGTGCAACGGAAAGAAGAAATACAGTCTGACACACAGGAATCAAAATATGTGCAAAATAAGATACTGAGCGTTGACTGATTGAATTCAAATGTATAAATATACTGTACAGTGATACCTTGTCTTACAAACTTAATTGGTTCCAGGACGAGGTTCTTAAGGTGAAAAGTTTGTAAGATGAAACAATGTTTCCCATAGGAATCAATGGAAAAGTGATTAATGCGTGCAAGCCCAAAATTCACCCCTTTTGCCAGCCGAAGCGCCCGTTTTTGCACTGCTGGAATTCCCCTGAGGCTCCCCTCCATGTGAAACCCCACCTCCGGACTTCTGTGTTTTTGTGATGCTGCAGGGGAATCACAGCATCACAAAAATGAGCACTTCGCTGGCAACGGAAGTCTGAAGGTGGGGTTTCCCAGCGAAGGGAGCATCAGTGAAATTGCAGCATCACAAAAACACTGAAGTCCTCGAAACCCCACCTCTGAACTTCTGTGTTTTTGTGATGCTGCGATTTCACTGAGGCTCCCCTCGCTGGGAAACCCCACCTCCGGACTTCCATTGCCAGCGAAGCGCCTGTTTTTGCACTGCTGGATTCCCTTGCAGCATCACAAAACCACGGAAGTTCAGAGGTGGGGTTTCCCATGGAGGGGCGCCTCAGAGGAATCCCAGCAGTGCAAAAACGGGTGCTTCGCTGGCAACAGAAGTCCGGAGGTGGGACATCCCAGCAGCGGCGGTGGGTTTGTAAGGTGAAAATAGTTTGTAAGACGAGGCAAAAAAATCTTAAACTCCGTGTTTGTATCTCGAAAAGTTTGTATGACGAGGCGTTTGTAAGACGAGGTATCACGGTATATGGTATTGATGTATTTTAAGGTATGCATGTATTGATATATAATGGAATTGTGGGGGGAAATTAAAAAAAAATATTTATTTTTTTTAAAGGAAGGGCCATTTTGGGGCCAATTGTAAGAGATTCCTCCGTCTCTGTTGCCCCAGGCAGATGTTTTGCGGAACCACAGCTGTCTGCACATCGAGCCAAGAGGGGAACCCGAATCACTGCTAAGCGCATTCCACGGTAATTAAATAATTAGTGTCAATGTTAGATCCGTCAGGCACACCCTGCAGCCAAGTAGATTTTGCTGGCACTGGACCAAGACTCTACCGTTTTTCCCCAGGACCCCAAATTGCTATCCGTGAAACGAGAGGACTGATTCTCAAGCGTCATTTTTCTGGTTCACTCGTGGTATGCAAATAACTCCAGGGTGCCCTTAAATAAGACCTACTCTTGTTTCTCCTTCCTTAAGAGAGAGAGAGGGAGGAAGAGAGAGGGAGGGAGGGAGAGAGAGAGACAGAGCGGGACAGAGAGAGAAAGACAGAGACAAGAGAGAGACAGAGAGAGATAGAGAGGGAGAGAGACAAAGAGGAGGGGAGAGGGAGGGACAGACAGAGGGAGACAGAGAGAAAGAGAGAGGAGAGGTAGAGGCAGAGGCAGAGAGAGATAGAGACAAACAGAGAGACAGAGAGGAGGGGAGAGACAGAGACAGACAGAGAGACAGAGAGGAGAAGAGAGAGAGAGACAGAGAGAGGAGGGGAGAGCGGGGGAGAGAGAGACAGAGACAGACAGACAGACAGAGACAGAGGTGAGAGACAAACAGAGACAGATTGAGAGATAAGAGAGACAGAGACAGAGAAAGACATAGAAACAGAGACAGAGACAGACAGAGAGATGAGAAAGACAGACAGAGAGAGGCAGAGACAGAGAGACAGAGAGGAGGGGAGAGAGACAGAGAAAGAGAGAAAGAGAGGAGGGGAGAGGAAGAGTGAAAGAGGCAAAGACAGAGAGAGAGGAGTGGAGAGGAAGAAGGAGAGGAAGAGGGAAAAGAAGAGGGAGAGAGACAGACCGAGAGAGAGAGAGACAGAGACAGAGACAGACAGGGAGACAGAGATTAGGGGAGAGAGTGAGAGAGTGAGAGAGAGAGGGGGAAGGGAAAAAACCCACTCTAGTCAATTTAGACAAGCCTGAGATGGAGGCTCTTTTAGCCAATAGTGACAGTCTGTCCGTGTGTTTTTCTTCGTTGGATTGAGAGGTCGGGAAGAAAACTTTTCGTTTCAATATTCGTGCCTCTCAAAAACCCGTCTCGACTTAGATCAGCCTTCCAAGAACTGTTGTTCCTGGACTCCAGTCCCATTGTCCTTCAGTGTTGACATGGTGGCTAAAGCTTGCGGAAGCTGGAATTCGACCACATGTGGACGACCACAAGCCAAAAACCTTGCTTGCCCTGTAACGGATGATACTCTTACCCAAGTGCAAAATAAATATAATTGGGGCCTTTTGCATTGCTAGGCTTCAGTGACGGACTGCCAAATTCTTTATTGCCATATTGTGGGCGGGGCTTATTCTGTGGGTGTGGCTTGTTGACCATGTGACCAGGCGGGAGTGGCCTGACAATCATGTGATTGGGGGAGTGGCTTAAAGGTCATGTGACTGGGTGGGAGGGGCTTACCAACCAAGATAAGTTTTCAAATAGATGCTTGTACTCTTTTTTCAGTTGATTAAGTCCCATTATTTGAATAGGCACAAAAAGGACAAAGGATAGACAGCATTATTGGTTGAGGAGCACAGTCACATTTTAAGGTTTTGTACTGAACCCACAAGGTTCCGTATGATAACAGATTAGGCAAGCAGCTCAATTTTCTTTAATTGCTATAAAGGATCAGTGTGATAACAGATTAGGCAAGTAGCTCAATCTTCTTTAATTGCTATAAAAGTTCAGTATGATAACAGATTAGGCAAGTAGCTCAATTTGATAACAGATTAGGCAAGTAGCTCGTATGATAACAGATTAGGCAAGTAGCTCAATGTTCTTTAATTGTATAAAAGTTCAGTTCTAGGTAATGATAAAAATGATTAAAGCAGTTACGGGTGGAAACATGCTATTTAATTATCCCCTATTTTAAAAGGAATTGAGGATCACACAAAGGTACTAGAGAAAGAAGGACAATAAAAAAAACTATTAAGATAGAGATAGATAGATAGATAGATAGATAGATAGATAGATAGATAGATAGTTGATAGAGATAGATAGATGATAGATAGATAGATAGATAGATAGATAGATGATAGATAGATAGATAGATAGATAGATAGATAGATAGATAGATAGATAGTTGATAGAGATAGATGATGGATGGATGGATGGATGGATGGAGAGAGAGAGAGAGAGAGAGATAAAGATAGATATAAAGAAAGAGGGAGAGAGAGAGAGGCTTTCATGGCTGTCTATGAAGTTAATTACTTCCCAATCCTACCCCAGTTAGTTAATTAACCAACCGGGGATAATTACCTACTTTGGCGCAGACAACCACAGCTTAGCAATAAATGGCATTTTTAAGTATTTTTGAGACTCTTGTCAGAACAAAGGAGCTATTAGTGGTTTTGAAGACTGCCGCTATTGTGATGGCAGCCCTTGAAGCTGGGGAATTATCAGCTTCGGTTCCAGGCCGGGCCAAGAGACACAACACCTGCGAGTTGTGTGGGGCACCACATCGTCTGCAACTTTGCAAATGTTGGGGTGGTGGCGGTGTCATTCAATAAAATGGAGGCGGCCACCGGGGGTATATTGCCACTACCGCCGCTCCTGATGCACTGTGCGCACAGCTTCGGTTCTCTTGAGTGCGCGGGTGCATAGCATGCGCAGAAGCAAAAATTCACCGGAAACTAATAAATAAATAAATGTCCCCTCACAAGATTTTGCTTCTGCACAATAATAATAATAATAATAATAATAATAATAATAATAATAATAATTTATTAGATTTGTATGCCACCCCTCTCCGAGGACTCGCTCATGAAGCAAAAATAAGGCAAAATAAGGAAAAATGAAGCAAAAATACAGCAAAAAGATGGTGTGTACCATATGTTTCCAAGTACAAGAGGCATCCAGTGATGGGCTCCTACAGGTACGGTAGAAAAAGTTTGATTTTTTTCCCTGTTTTTTCTCTGGGTATGTTTTTCCTAAAGCAGTAAATGAGGTTGAATGTGTATAATTTTAAAAACATATAAACCTAGAAGATTGCCGGGGGGGGGGGGAACCTCATGGTCCATCTAGTCTGCCCTTATACTATTTCCTGTATTTTATCTTAGGATGGATCTATGTTTATTCCAGGCGTGTTTACATTCAGTTCCTGTGGCTTTACCAACCACGTCTGCTGGAAGTTTTTTCCAAGCATCTACTACTGTTTCAGTAAAGTAATATTTCCTCACATTGCTTCTGATCTTTCCCCCAACTAACCTCAAATTGTGTCCCCTTGTCCTTGTGTTCACTTTCCTATTAAAAACACTTCCCTCCTGGACCTTATTTAACCCTTTCACATATTTCAATGTTTTGATCCTGTCTCCCCTTTTCCTTCTGTCCTCCAGACTCTACGTATTGAGCTGATTAAGTCTTTCCTGATAAGTTTTATGCTTAAGACCTTCCACCATTTTTGCAGCTCATCTTTGGATCCGTTCAATTTTATCAGTACAGTAGTCCCTCGCTGTATCGCGCTTCACCTGCCGCGGCTTCACTTCATTGCGGGTTTTGAAGTCAGCTTCATTTGAATCATTTCACCACACAAACGAGCGCTAGAATAATTCCAGCGGGACTCCCAAATGATGAGTGGGGCGGGGACTGAGCTCCGGCGGAGGCCCGTCCCCTCGTTCAATCCCCCTCGCCAGTGCCGAAAGGGGAAAAAAGAAAGGAACGCGACGTGGCGGGGATTTCCAGACTGGGCTCGAGGGCGGAAGAGAGAGAGAGAAAAAAAGAAACAGCCGGGGCAGCTCACCAGGGACTTTACAGCCGGGGCAAGGCAAAAAAGACAACATTTGGCCGAACTGCTGCAAAGAACAGAGTAAGTAGTAGTGGGGGGAAAGGTTAGCCGGCCATTGCTTGCCTCCAGGCATCCGGAGCTGGTGGGAAGGAGGATAAATTCCCCATCGCGGATTTCACCTATCGCGGCCAGGTCTGGAACGTAACTCCCGCGGTAGGTGAGGGACTACTGTATCTTTTTGTAGGTGAAGTCTCCAAAACTGAACACAGTACTCCAAATGGGGTCCCACCAGCGCTCTATAAGAGCTGTACGTGCGTTTATACAGTTTATATAGTACATAAAGTATATTTTTGTGTGCCTGTGTGTAATATGGATGCACACATATGGCATATATACATAGAATTATAGTATATTTTGGATGTTCAGTAATAGTAAATAGATAGGGAAATTGTATCTCTTTGAGGCGAGGAGAGGCCAGGCACCCTAACCCGAACCCTTGACGTAAGTGACATCAAGTTGGTCACCTTTAAGCCAGTCACATGGCCTTTAAATCCCCTCCTGGTCACATGATCTTCAAGCCACTCCCACCTGGTCACATGGCCGGCAAGCCCCACACACACAAAAAGTCACACCCACACTGTGGTAATAAAAATTTTTGTAGCCCTTCACTGGAGGCATCTTAGTTTTGGGGAGGAAATTAGGGAAAAGAATCTTCTTACCTGGCTAATGTCCTTAGCCAGCACATTATTTTATCTCCTAGTCAGGGCTTTAAAAAAACTTTATTTGGAGAGAGTAACAATGAAAGAGCTTGCAAACCAGTAAGAGCTGGGAACATCATTAGCTCCTGGAAATAAACATTCAGGGCAAGTAAAGCAATGGAAAAAACCCCTGCAAAAACCTAGGGCTTGGAAAACATTCTTCACAGAGAGTAACAATGAAAGAGCCTGCAAGCCAGTAAGAGCTGGGGACATCGTTGGCACCTGGTTAGGGCTGGAAAGAAACATTTGGAGCAAGTTAGACCAATGGCAAAAAAACCCTGCAATGACTTAGGGCTTAGAAAACATTCATTGGAGAGAGTAACAATGAAAGAGCTTGCAAGCCTGTAAGAGCTGGGAACATTGTTAGCACCTGGTTAGAGCTGGAAAGAAACTTATTCAGAGGAAGTTAGAGCAATGAAAAAAACCCTGGAAAGACTTAGGGCTTGGAAAACATTCTTCGCAGAGAGTAACAATAAAGCAGCCTGCAAGATAAGAGCTGGGAAATTCATTAGCAGCTAGTTAGGGCTGGAAAAAAACTACATTCAGATTATAAAATGCACCCTAATTATCAGCCTCTTTTAGGGAGGCAAAAGGTGCATCATATACAAGCACGGAGACCAACATGTCCCCTTTCTGCCAAATATCAGACTCAGGAGTCAAATCAATGAAAGACCTCTTCGGTGTACATATGAATGTGGACGTGGTTTGCAGTGGTTTCTTTGGGAAGTGTAGGTTCTTTGGGAAGTCAGGAGGGACATGTTTTTAATAGGAAAGGGAACCCAAGAACAAGAGGGCACAATCTGAGGTTAGCTGGGGGAAAGATCGAAAGCAACGCAAGGAAATATTATTTGACTGAAAAAGTAATAGATGCTTGGAACAAACTTCCAGCAGACGTGGTTGGTAAATCCACAGTCACTGAATTTAAACATGTCTGGGATAAACATATCTCCATCCTAAGATAAAATACAGGAAATAGTATCAGGGCAGACTAGATGGACTAGGCGGTCTTTTTCCTGCCGTCAATCTTCTATGTTTGTTTCTATGTTTCATTCCAGAGCTTCTGCAGGATAAATGTAGCTCTCGCCGTGGGAGGATAAATCAAAAAGCCTCGATGATGTACGCAAATCATCCAGAAATCCATTTGCCTTTTATGGTCTTAACTGCAGGATTAGTGTTTGCAATTTGAGGCCAGTTCATCATTCACAGTGGCAACACAAAAGTCTAGAGATCCCAAACGGGGCGGGAAAAACTTTCTCTGCTGGTTAGATCCTCTTTTATTTTTAATTTTTTTAAAAAAATGCTTTTATAAAACACTCATCACTGCGACCAACTTTAGGAGTGGAAACGCTTGGCGTTCGGAGATAGAGTGTGCCTCTGATCCATGGATACGCGGAGCATTTAGCAATCCATCCCCCAGACAGATTGCAATTCTGCGGCTCTATTTAAAAACTTTGTCTACATTTAATGTAAATTTTGTTCTCCTTTAAACACATAAGCCCGCCTTAGAAAGTTGGAATTAAAAGGAATGGAAATAAAATAATAGGAATCTCCTTTGAGGGCCTCCGAGGCTGTTACGTGAAAAGTTTCCTTTTTAGGAAGGATGAGAACATTTAGAGGCAGCAGTTCGGGGTTTATTTATTTATTTATTTCATCTCCCTTTTCCATCTCCCATTTTTGATCTTATAAAAGGTGGTTTCTTTTCTGCAATTAAGGGGATAATTCTTCCCTCCTGGATACGAAAATTGGGATTCTCTTCCCAGCCAGGCTTAGCCCCTGACATGTTTTTATTTATTTATTCGTTTGTTTTGTCACGTATGTATTGGTGACATGCAATTATATACATGATACTAATAAAAGAGAAACATTAGGACAGGGGACGGAAGGCACTCTGGTGCATTTAGGCACGCCCCTCACTGACCTCTTAGGAATCGGGACAGGTCAACAGTGGAGAGTCTAAGGGTAAAGTTTTGGGGGGTTAGGTGATGATACTACAGAGTCAGGTAGTGGGTTCCAGGCATTAACTACTTGGTTACTAAAGTCGTATTTCCTGCAGTCAAGTTTGGAGCGGTTTACTTTGAGTTTGTATCTGTTGTGTGCCCGTGTGTTGTTGTGGTTGAAGCTGAAGTAGTTGTCGACAGGAAGGACGTAGTAGCAGATGATTTTTATGGGCTGTGCTTAGGTCGTGTTTAAGATGACGTACAGTAGTTCTAAGCTTTCTAAACCTGTTCTGTCGGGCTCTCTGATAGACTTCTCCCAAAAATTCACAGGTACAAATTTCAGACACACACACATTTGAAAATTCAAAACAATGTTCTTTATAATGAAAAGTCACTTAAACTAAGCCCTCTTTTTGTATAGCAAAGAGCACTTGTCTCCAAACAAACTGGTAATTTGTACAAGTCCCTTATCAGTTCTGTGATACTTAGCTTGCAGCTGTGAGGCAATTCACAGTCCTTCTTCTTTCACAAAGTGAAACACACTTTGCTCTGGTTTAGTTTCAAAGCGGGGAAAAATCAGCACACAAAAGGTCAAAGTCAGTAAAGCAGTCACGAAACACAACGATCAGATAATCCTCCACAATGGCCAAAACCACAGCCCCACGGCGCCCACCCAACCACAGGTGGCCTCATTTTCTTTGATAATAATCTTTCAGTTGTTGTTGCCTATGCATCACTCTCCGCATGCGTGGCTGTATCATTAACTCTTGTTCTGAATCCAAAGAGGAGCTAGATAATTGATCTCCTTCTGAGCTGTCTGCCACACTCTCCTCCTCGCTGTCACTCATGTCTTCTTGGTCAGAGGAGCCTTCATCAGCAGATTCCACCAAGGGCAAAACAAGCCTGCAGCATGTGGATGTCTCCCCCACATCCACAGTCCTTGGGGCAGGAGCTGGGCCAGAGCTAACCACAACAAAACCTAGGATTGTAAGTCTAGTTGTGTAGGGTATTCTGTTATGAGTGGAAGAATGGAGGGCTCTTCTAGTAAAGTATCTCAGGCAGTGATGGGCTACCAAAATTTTTACTACCACACTGTGGGTGTGGCTTATGCATTTTGTTTCAACATCTTTCAGTGCAAATTAGGTGCTCTGGGATGGAGCTCCAAATTTTGCTACTGGAACTACGTTCCTGACCATTCCCATAGGAGCCCATCACTGATCTCAGGACATTTTCTAGGTTGTTTATGTCCGAAATATGCGGGTAATTATTAGCTAATAATCTTGGCTAATTATTTCCCTTGGCTGACTGCTGCTGGTTTGTTTTATTAGCTTACTTTCGCTGTGTCTTATACCATTTGGGGGAAATGGACCAGTAGATTAAGCCAGTGTTTCCCAACCTTGGCAACTTGAAGATATTTGGACTTCAACTCCCAGAATTCCCCAGCCAGCGAATGCTGGCTGGGGAATTCTGGGAGTTGAAGTCCAGATATCTTCAAGTTGCCAAGGTTGGGAAACACTGGATTAAGCCATTAAGATTAATGTCCAGAGATACTTTACTGGAGGAGCCCTCCACTCCTCCACTCGCAACCGAATACCCTATGCAACTAGACTTACAATACTAGATTTAGAAAGCTTAGAACTACGTCGCCTTCAACATGACCTAAGCATAGCCCATAAAATCATCTGCTACAACGTCCTTCCTGTCGATGACTACTTCAGCTTCAACCACAACAACACACAAGTACATAACAGATACAAACTTAATGTAAACCGCCCCAAACTCGAATGCAGGAAATACGACTTTATTAACCAAGTAGTTGATGCATGGAACTCACTACCAGACTCTGTAGTATCATCACCTAACCCCCAAAACTTTACCCTTAGACTATCCACTGTTGACCTCTCCCGATTCCTAAGAGGTCAGTAAGGGGCGTGCATAAGTGCACCAGAGTGCCTTCCATCCCCTGTCCTAATGTTTCTCTCTTACTAGTAGAATGTATATGAATATTATTATATCTAATGTTCCTTTTTATTTTTTTACTAGCATCATGTATATGAATATTATTATATCTAATGTTTCTTTTTATTTTTTTCTTATTACTAGCATCATGTATATGAATATTATTATATCTTTACATACTTCCAGTACTTGACAAAACAAACAAATAAATAAATAAATAAATAAAATATACAAATGAAACGAGTGGGTAAAGGAAAAATAGTTCGTGTAAACTGAAAGAAACCCCTAACGACATTGGATGTGAATAAACACTTCTGTCTCCTCTGGGTTTTTCTTTTTTTAATTTTTTTTTGCCAGCTTAGTTTATGGGAGGAGCTGTCGGAAAGAGATGGTGAAGTTACTTGTGTATGCTTACACAAACCTCCAGGGCTTGTAACGTTATAAACCTCCCCCTTCGCCTCTGCCACCCTGAGTTAATCCCACGTCTTCTAAACCTCCATCATCCCTTCCATTCTCAGCCTGCCTTTTTCAGATGGTTTGGATTCCCATCTCCCATCAAAGCCCAGAACTAGGGGTTTGTCATCCAGCATCCTGGAATGGCAGCCTGGTCTACATGGGCTGTGGGCTGCTGTTGGGTGGTGGAATCCTGCCTGACCCGGAGGGCTGACCCCCGTGGATGTGGCAATAGGATAGGGATAGGGACAGGGATAAGGATAGAGATAAGGATAGGGATGGAAATGAATAGGAATAGGTACAGTAAAGTAGAGTAGGCGTAGAATAGAATAAGGAATAGAGAATAGGGGATAAGAGTTAGAATAGAGTAGAGTAGAATGGAATGGAATAAAATGGAATAGGGAATAGGAATTAGAGTAGTGTAGAGTAGAGTAGAATAGGGAAGAGGAACAGGAACAAGAAAAGGAATAGGAATAGAGTAGGAGTTGGAGTTGGAGTAGGAGTAGGAGTAGAATAGAATAGAATAGAATGGAATGGAATAGGGAATAGGGAATAAGAATTAGAATAGAGTAGAATAGAATGGAATGGAATAGAAGGGAATAGGAATTAGAGTAGAGTAGTGTAGAGTAGAGTAGAATAGGGAAGAGGAACAGGAACAAGAAAAGGAATAGGAATATAGTAGGAGTAGGAGTTGGAGTAGGAGTAGAATGGAATGGAATGGAATAGGGAATAGGGAATAGGGAATAAGAATTAGAATAGAGTAGAGTAGAATGGAATGGAATGGAATGGAATAGAAAGGAATAGGGAATAGGAAGTAGAGTAGAGTAGAATAGGGAACAGGAACAAGAAAAGGAATAGGAATAGGAATAAATAGCTTTATTGTCAGTCATCATCCACAACACTGGCAAAAGGAAAGAGTCATAGAAATTATAATCTTTCCCACCACCACCACCACCACCATTCCTCCTCCTGCTTTTGTTTCTGGATCATGAGATCGCTCCAAAAGTTACGACAGGATTTGCTTGGATTGATCAGAGCAATTTCCCTCGTCCCCATTTCCAACCCGACAGATTACTCATAGGGGGTAGGGAAGAAATCCTACAAGCAGGGTACGGTGGAGGTCTTGCCAATGTCAGGTAAACCACCTTTGCTAACCCAAGCTGGCTTTTTCTGGTCTCAGACCCAGCAGTCGCTTCCTCCAGTCCTTCAACCCCAGCTGAGACAAGAGGAAGCTTGACCATATGACCTGAGTGAATGTCATCAAGCCGGTCATCCCAATCTTACGTTCCGCCTAAAAGGCCTTGGCAGAAAACATGTCTCCTTCAACCCTGGGGTCGGGCGCTAACTTTTTCGAGGATTAGAAAAGAATTTTGGAATCCCGACCTGTTGGCCTGTTGACCTTCACTCTACATGGAGGGAAGTATGCAGTGGAGTACCCCAAGGCTCTGTTTAAGGCCCAGGACTCTTCAATATCTTCATCAATGACTTGGACGAAGGGATAGATGGGGAACTCATAAAATGTGATATCAAACTGGCAGGAATAGCCAACTCTCCAGAACACAGGCTCAAGATACAGAAGGATCTTGACAAGATTGAACATTGGGCGCTATCCAACAAAATGAAATTCAATGGTGAAAAGTAAGGTTCTACAAGACTTAACTAACTCAATCTGTATAGTCTGGAGGACAGAAGGGAAAGGGGGGGACACGATTGAAACATTTAAATATGTGAAAGGGTTAAATAAGGTTCAGGAGGGAAGTGTTTTTAATAGGAAAGTGAACACAAGGACAAGGGGGCATGATCTGAGGTTAGTTGGGGAAAGATCAGAAGCAACATGAGAAAATATTATTTGACTGAAAGAGTCGTAGATGCTTGGAACAAACTCCCAGCAGACATGATTGGGAAATCTACAGTAACTGAATTTAAACATGCCTGGGATAAGCATAGATCCATCCTAAGATAAAATACAGGAAATAGTATAAGAGCAGACTAGATGGACCATGAGGTCTTTTTCTGCCGTCAATCCTCTATGTTTCTACATTTAGGCAACAAAAACAAAATGCACAGGTACAGTATAGGTGGTACCTCACTCAACAGTAGTAACTGTGAGAGGGATCTTGGTGTCCTAGTGGACAACCATTTAAATAGGAGCCAGCTGTGTGCAGCGCCTGCCAAAAAAGCCAACACAGTTCTAGGCTGCATGAACAGGGGGATAGAATCAAGATCACGTGAAGTGTTAACTCCATTTTATAAGGACTTGGTAAGGCCACATGAGGAATACTGCATTCAGATTTGGTTGCCATAATGCAAAAAGGATGTTGAGACTCTAGAAAGAGTGCAGAGAAGAGCAACGAAGATGATTAGGGGACTGGAGGCTAAAACATATGAAGAACGGTTGCAGGAACTGGGCATGGCTAGTTTAATGAAAAGAAGGACCAGGGGAGACAGGATAGCAGTCTTCCAATATCTCAGGGGTTGCCACAAAGAAGTCAAGCTATTCTCCAAAGCATCTGAAGGCAGAACAAAAAGCAATGGGTGGAAACTAATCAAGGAGAGAAGCAACTTAGAACTAAGGAGACATTTCCTGACAGTGAGAACAATTAATCCATGAAACTACTTGCCTCCAGAAGTTGTGAATGCTCCAACACTGGAAGTTTTTAAGAAGACATTGTGGTGCTGGGGGTTGGACTAGAAGACCTCCAAGGTCTCTTCCAACTCTGTTGTTAATATATAAGACTTGTCTCATCTGGATAAAACCTTGTTCAAATGGGGTGGGGGGTCTGTGTGAGAAAAAAGAAAACCCACTCCAATTTTCTGGGATTTTCCTCCCTCCTCCCTTCTTACCTTGGCGTGCCCGTTCAATTCTTCACTGTTGGAAAGAGTGGTGTTGGGAAGCGCCTCCTCCGTGTATTGGTTGGGCTCCTTCGGTTTCTTCCGCTCTTTCTTGGCCAACGCCAGTGGGAAATTTGGGAATTCTTGGCAGATCAGCATGGCCAGGACGAACCAGCTCCAGCAACGTCTCTTCTCTTTCGGCGACATCCTCTTCGAGCGAGAGATCAGCAGCCTTCTCAAGATGGGAAAATCAGAAACGGGTCGGATTCAGGTTAGTCTTTATTTTCTGCGTCTCTTTCTGGTCAATGGGCTTTGCTCCCGGTCAGCCCCAAGCTAATCCCATTTGCAAGCAACATGGAAGCATCACCAGCAACGTTTTGACGTTTCGCCTTCGGAGAGCCCGTTTAAAATGTCAGCCAAGCCAAAGCAACCCACGTTGAGCTGTCACTCCGTTCTCCCAGCAGCTTCCTAAAAACCCAAAATCTTCAGCTCTTTTAACTGCCAGCTCAGAGCAGAAATTCGACCGGCATTCCTCGTTTCATCATTTTCTTCTCCTCCTCTTCCTCCTTTTGGTAATAAATGTCCGAAGGGTCAAAAGTGGCAGAACCCGCGGCAGATCCCAAAGGTGGACTACAGAGTCAGGTGCAGGAGAAGGAAGGAAAGAAGGAATCAGGGCCTCCTCCTGCTGGTCTCTTTTTGACCGTCACAACCCTGCAGATGTCCAAAGCTCTCTGCTCAAAGTCTACCCCTATATCGGAAATTGGGCAGAGTGGCTTATTATACAGATCATTTTAAAGAAATCATATTTCTGGATGCACCGTGTCGCAAAGTCCACAATTTCCCTCTGAATCAAAAAATAAAAATAAAAGCAAGGTGGGGGGGAAAACCCCACACAAACTTACTCAAATCTTTCCTGAAGTTTTCAACCCCCTAAGAAACATCGCTTTCTCCTCCAAACCAACTTTTTTCTCTCTCTTTTCCCACCCCAAAGCACATTCCCAAGAAAAATGTCTCGCTGTTCCTGTTCTCTTGAGCTGAGCCTTTTGGTAGGGCAGTTTTCTCAAATTCGCCCGCTTCTTGTGCTTCCTTCCTTGCCTGGCAGCTGAAGGCTGGCAGAAACCTCTCCCTGGAGTTGCACCGCCCGTGAATAAATACAATTTTTTTTTTTTGGTGGGAGAGTTGAAAAGGGAGTGAAAAAAAAGAAGAGGAGAAGGGGAGGTGGGGAAGAGGGAGGCAACCACATTCTAAAGAGCTGTCGAGGCTGGTCTTCTCGCATTCCTATTAAGGGGAGTCTGTCTGGGAAGGAGCAGACTCTTCCTCTACCCCTTCATGTGCAGAAGACGTTTTAAATCAGAAACAAACTTCTTTCCCCTGCCTTGTTTAGCCCTTTGCAAATGGTGAGACCCCGTTTGGAACACCGTGTTCAGTTCTGGAGACCTCACCTACAAAAAGGTATGGATAAAAATTGAACGGGCTACAAAAAATGGTGGAAGGTCATCAAACTGATCAGGAAAGACATCATGAACTCAACTTCACAAGTCAAAAAGAGGGCTGCTGACCCCTCGCATCCTGGACATAAACTGTTTCAACTCCTACCTTCAAAATGTTGCTACAGAGCACTGCACAACTAGACACAAGAACAGTTTTCCCCTGAACGCCATCACTCTGCTAAACAAATAATTTCCTCAACACTATCAAATTTTTTACTAAGTCTGCACTTCTATTTCTACTAGTTTTTTCTCATCATTCCTATCACCCATTTCCTCCCACTTAGGACTGTATGACTGTAACTTGTTGCTTGTATCCTAATATTCTTATTAATATTGATAGTTTCTTCATTGCTTATTTGACCCCTATGTCAATCATTAAGTGCTGTACCACATGATTCTTGACAAATCTACATTTTCTTTTATGTACACTGAGAGCATATGCACCATGACAAATTCCTTGTGGGTCCAGTCACACTTGGCCAATAAAGAATTCTATTCTATTCTATTCTATTCTACTCTGTTCTGTTCTGTTCTATTCTATTCTATTCTATGGTCTCACCATCTGCGGAGAGGGGCAGATACAAATCTAATTAAATAATAATAATAATAATAATAATAATAATAATAATAATAATAATAGTAATATTCTATTCTATTCTATTCTATCTGTATAGTCTGGAGGACAGAAGGGAAAGAGGGGGGGACATGATCGAAACATTTAAATAAGTTAAATGGTTTAATAATTCAGGAAGGAAGTGTTTTTAATAGGAAAGTGAACCCAATAACAAAGGGGCACCATCTGAGGTTAGTTGGGGGAAAGATCAGAAGCAACGTGATAAAATATTATTTGACTGAAAGAGTCGTAGATGCTTGGAACAAACTTCCAGCAGACATGATTGGGAAATCCACAGTCACTGAATTTAAACATGCTTGGGATAAACATAGATCCATCCGAAGATAAAATACAGGAAATAGTATAAGGGCAGACCAGATGGACTATGAGGTCTTTTTCTGCCGTCAACCTTCTATGTTTCTATGTTTCTATCTATCCCCGGGATTGCCACAAAGAAGACAGAATCAAACTATTCTCCAAAGCACCTGAGGATAGGACAAGGAGCAATGGATGGAAACTAACCAAGAAGAGAAGCAACCTAGAACTTAAGAAGAAATTCCCTGAAAGGGAGAACAATTAATCAGTGGGACAACTTGCCTCCAGAAGTTATGAATGCTCCAAAACTGGAGGTTTTTAAGAAGAGCTTTGGCTAACCACTTGGAAGAGGGTTTGAACCCCTTCCCAGGATGAGTGGTTTTTCATTTGTCAAGTTTGTATAACCGACAACTGCACGCCAAAAGAGCTAGAGGGGAAAAATGGCAAAATATGACATCTTTATTTTTAAAAAAAAGTTTTCCAATTGAAGAGGAGGTGCCATAATCCACAACACAACCACAACAACAGATACAAACTTAATGTAAACCGCTGCAAACTCGACTGCAAGAAATACCCTGAGATATTTTACTAGAAAAGCCCTCCACTCCTCCACTCATAACAGAATCCCCTACGCAACTAGACTCACAATCCTAGGCTTAGAAAGCTTAGAACTACGCCGTCTTAAACATGACTTAAGCCTAGCCCATAAAATCATCTGCTACAACGTCCTTCCTGACAATGACTACTTCAGCTTCAACCACAACACACAAGCACACAACAGATACAAACCCAAAGTAAACCACTCCAAAGTCGACTGCAGGAAATACAACTATAGTAACTGAGTAGTTGATGCATGGGACTCACTACCAGACTCTGTAGTATCATCTCCTAACCCCCCCAAAATTTTACTCTTTGACTATCCCAATTCCTCAGAGGTCAGTAAGGGCGTGCATAAGTGCACCAGCATGCCTTCTGTCCCCTATCCTAATGTTTCTTTATATATATATTTACTAGTATCATGTATGTGAATATTATTACGGTATATCTAATGTTTTTTTTCTTATTTTTCTTTTTACTAGTATCATGTATGTGAATATTGTTATACCTAATGTTTTTTCTTATTTTTCTTTTATTTATTTATTTATTGGATTTGTATTTTTCTTTTTACTAGTATCAAGTATGTGAATATTATTATACCTAATGTTTTACTTATTTTTCTTTTTACTAGTATCATATATGTGAATATTATTACTATACCTAATGTTTTTTCTTATTTTTCTTTTTACTAGTATCACATACGTGGATATTATTATATCTAATGTTTTTTCTTATTGTTCTTTTTACTAGTATCATGTATATAAATATTAGTATATCTTTATATACCTCCAAAAACAAATAAATAAAATCAATAAATAAATCCATGTTTTGCAACGCCCTGCGCTCCATCTGAAGGGAGGATAAGTAAGGAAGGCAGGAAGGACCGTGTGAGAAAAAGCAAGGCAGGATCTACCACGCAACCACAAGAAAAGCTCCCCTTCGCCACGGTCTGCAGAACTGTCTGGGCTGTTGAGCTGCCATATGACAGATTGTCCTATTAACATGTCATCAGTTTTCCCCCCCCTCCTCCTCCTCCTCCGACAGATTCGCGGCCTGTCTCCAGCTCACCCTTAACAGGGCTCGAAGCGCAAGGCGACGCCACAGCAAGTTAAATATTATTAACCAAGAATGGGTTGCCAGCATAGTCTGCAAGGAATGCAAGATAGTTTTTAATTTGGGGTGGGGGAGGAAGAGAGAAGGGGGAAAAAAGACACTGGGTGAAGAGAGATGGGCTATTTTAACTATTTCGTAGTTCTAAGATGGTTCTGTTTTCTGAAGTGTTTGCTAATGTTCTCGCTCAAGGCAAACCAGCATGGTTTGAAATTGACAACTTGGTTTTTTAAGCCCAGCCGTTTGGTATCACTGGATATTCGGGAGACATCATAGAAACATGGAAGATTGACGGCAGAAACATAGAAACATAGAAGATTGACGGCAGAAACATAGAAACATAGAAGATTGACGGCAGAAACATAGAAACATAGAAGATTGACGGCAGAAACATAGAAACATAGAAGATTGATGACAGAAACATAGAAACATAGAAGATTGATGGCAGAAACATAGAAGATTGACGGCAGAAACATAGAAGATTGACGGCAGAAACATAGAAACATAGAAGATTGACGGCAGAAACATAGAAACATAGAAGATTGACGGCAGAAACATAGAAACATAGAAGACTAACGGCAGAAACATAGAAACATAGAAGACTGATGGCAGAAACATAGAAACATAGAAGATTGACGGCAGAAACATAGAAACATAGAAGATTGACGGCAGAAACATAGAAACATAGAAGATTGACGGCAGAAACATAGAAGATTGACGGCAGAAACATAGAAGATTGACGGCAGAAACATAGAAACATAGAAGACTAACGGCAGAAACATAGAAACATAGAAGACTGACGGCAGAAACATAGAAACATAGAAGACTGACGGCAGAAACATAGAAACATAGAAGACTGATGGCAGAAACATAGAAGCATAGAAGATTGACGGCAGAAACATAGAAACATAGAAGATTGATGGCAGAAACATAGAAGATTGACGGCAGAAACATAGAAACATAGAAGATTGACGGCAGAAACATAGAAACATAGAAGACTGATGGCAGAAACATAGAAACATAGAAGATTGACGGCAGAAACATAGAAACATAGAAGACTAACGGCAGAAACATAGAAACATAGAAGATTGACGGCAGAAACATAGAAGCATAGAAGATTGACGGCAGAAACATAGAAACATAGAAGATTGATGGCAGAAACATAGAAGATTGACGGCAGAAACATAGAAACATAGAAGATTGACGGCAGAAACATAGAAACATAGAAGATTGACTGCAGAAACATAGAAGATTGGCGGCAGAAACATAGAAACATAGAAGATTGATGGCAAAACCTAGAAACATAGAAGATTGACGGCAGAAAAAGACCTCATGGTCCCTCTAGTCTGCCCTTCTACTATTTCCTGTATTTTATCTTAGGATGGATCTATGTTTATCCCAGGCCTGTTTAAATTCAGTGACAGTAAATCCACCAGCACTGACTTTAAAAATGCCTGGGATAAACATAGATCCACCCTAAGATTTACCAACCACGTCTGCTGGAAGTTTGTTCGAAGCATCTACTCCTCTTTCAGTAAATTAATAATTTCTCACCTTGCTTCTGATCCTTCCCCCAACTAACCTCAGACTGTGCCCCCTTGTTCACTTTCTTATTAAAAACACTTCCTGCCTGAATCTTACTTAACCCTTTCACATATTTAAATGTTTTGATCGTGTCCCCCCTTTCCCTTCTGTCCTCCAGACTATACAGATTGAGTTCATGAAGTCTTTCCTGATCAGTTTCATGCTTCAGACCTTCCACCATTTTTGTAGCCTGCTTTGAACCCATTCAATTTTATCAATCTCTTTTTTTAGGTGAGGTCTCCAGAACTGGACACAGTATATTCCAAATGGGATCTCACCAGCGCTCTATACAGCGGGATCACAACCTCCTTCTTCCTACTTGTTATAGACTGTTTTCTGAAGCATTGGCTGGGATTTCCGGTCAAGACAAACCAGCATGGTTTGAAATCGACAGCTTGATTTTTTTTTAGCCCAGCCATTTGGTATCACTGGATATTTGGGAGACATCCTGGATTGTTTCTTCAGGTCGCCTCCACGTTTAATTGGATGAAGTTTTACTTTGGCTAAAACCACTGATTGTAAACACCGGCGTCAAGGTTCTAGATAGCATCCAAACTTAAATCAAGAGTCCAAGTCAAAGTGCTCCTCAAAGTTCCAATTTATTGCTGGAGCAATTCTGACACCTACACTGGGAAGCCTGAATCTGAGTGTCCCCCCACCCCAGTTGAAATTTCACACCCCTGGTCCCCCTCTCACCCACAAACTTGTCACGTTGCCCACTCAGATTGTGCCAGCGTGGCCAGTCCTCTTTCCGCTTCCGCCCAGGTGGGTGGGCATAGAATGGCCTTGAACTGCTCGAAAGAAACATACAAGATTGACGGCAGAAAAAGACCTCCTGGTCCATCTAGTCTGCCCTTCTACTATTTCCTGTATTTAATCTTAGGCTGGATCTATGTTTATCCCAGGCATGTTTCAATTCAGTTACTGAGGATTGACCAATCACGTCGGCTGGAAGTTTGTTCCAAGCATCTACTCCTCTTTCAGTCAAATCATATTTTCTCACGTTGCTTTTGATCTTTCCCCCAACTAACCTCAGATTGTGGCCCCTTATTCTTGGGTTCACTTTCCTATTAAAAACACTTCCCTCCTGAACCTTATTTAACCCTTGAACATATGTTTCGACCATGTCCCCCCTTTCCCTTCTGTCCTCCACTATACAGATTGATTTCATTGAGTCTTTCCTGGTAAGTTTGATGCTTAAGACCTTCCACCATTTTGTAGCCCGTCTTTGGACCTGTTCAATTTGATCCATCTCTTTTTGTAGGGGAGGTCTCCAAAATTGAACACAGTATTCCAAATGGGGTCTCACCAGTGCTATATATCAGTGTTTCCCAACCTTGGCAACTTGGAGATATTTGGACTTCAACTCCCAGAATCCCCCAGCCAGCGAATGCTGGCTGGGGGATTCTGGGAGTTGAAGTCCAAATATCTTCAAGTTGCCAAGGTTGGGAAACACTGCTCTATACAGCAGGATCACAATCTCCCTCTTCCTGCTTTGTGGCTGCATCTGTTCTCTCATGAAAACCTGCCCTCCCAAGTTTATTTATTGGATTTCTTGATTAGCAACATCCTGGCACCAACACTGGGAAATCTGAATCAGAGCTCCCCCCCCCCAGTTGAAAGTTCATATCCCTTGTCCACATACCCCACCCCCAAACTTGTCACCTTGTCCACTTAGATTGTCCCACCGTGGCCAGTCCTCCTTCCGCTTCCGCCCAGGTGGCTGGACAAAGGATGACCTTGAACTGCTCAAAAGAATGCTTTCTGGCTGCATCTGTTCCCTCCTGAAAATCCCCCCTCCCAAGTTCCCATAAACATCAGGCCATCTATAGTGTGGCAAGCTGTTGGTTTATTGCCAACTTCTGGTTTCTCCTGGCGTTCCTCATTTTTGTGGCAGCTTTCAAATCCTGGGCTTACACGATTAGGGTTTCTCAAAGTGGGCCTCCCTTATTTTACACCCTAGCAACAAGGGGTTGTGTGACCAAGGTTAGACTCAATTCATCCCCAATAAAACTTCATTGCTTATCTGCCATTTGTCAGACGATGGTGTTGTAGCGACACCTGCTGGTTAAGCTGTTGCATGACAGTTGAAATTACCTGCATCTAATGCGTTATTCAGCCAGGCGAAGGCTGCAGAAGTAGGGAAAGCCACTGGGTCGTCTTGTATCTCGAGGCCATTTGTTTCATCTTCTTCTCCCTTATCTCAAGTCAAATTCCAACCCAGGCCTAAGAATTTAAGCCTATTAAAAACAAAAATGAGTGTGTGGTCCAAAGCACAAAGGACCTTCTCAGTTAATAGGTCTTCCGTGAAAAAGGTACTTCGCCCAGTGTAACTTCTTGGCAGCCATAGGTGAAATGCCCCCCCCACCGATTTCTCCTGGCATCCCAGTGTGGTCCATTATACTATGTCCCAGTGTGGTCCATTATACTACTAGGAGTCTATGAAGGTTCTTCTTCCAAGCTTGCTTTGTCTCAAAAGGGGGAGGACCTCTGCTACCTGTGTTTCCCCAAAAATAAGACCCTCATTTTTTTTTTAATCCTGAAATAAGCACTTGGCCTTATTGCCATGCACTCAAAAGTCCGATTGGGCTTATTATCAGGGGAGGCCTTGTTTTGGGGAAAACAGGGTATCTCTTTTTTTTCTTATCTCCATCCACCTATCGATATATCTTCTTCCTTTCTTGTTTTCCCAAAAGTAAGAACCTTTCTTATATTTTTTTTGAACCCTGAAATAAGCACTTGGCCTTATTGCCATGCACTCAAAAGTCCAATTGGGCTTATTATCAGGGGAGGCCTTGTTTTGGGGAAAACAAGGTATCTCTCTTTTTTTCTTCCTATCTCCATCCACCTATCCATATATCTTCTTCCTTCCTTGTTTTCCCAAAAGTAAGAACCTTTCTTATATTTTTTTTGAACCCTGAAATAAGTGCTTGGCCTTATTGCCACGCACTCAAAAAACCCAATTGGACTTATCAGGGGATGTCTTATTTTGGGGAAAACCGGCTATCTCTATCTATTGTATCTATCTACTGTTTATCTATCAGATTCCAAGAGAGGCCCCACGGACAGTGTTCCCTCTAATTTTTTGGGGGGGTGGGCAGAAAAGTATAGTGTCTGAGCGGCAGACCCTTCGAGACTGGGCATCACAGAAATATTAAATAAACAAACAAACAAACAAACAACCCACCGTTTTGCCTCAGAGAATTTCAAAATAAAATACTGTACTGTGTGTCTATAACAGTGAGCTCATAATAGGGCAACTCTATCAATATCAAAATGCCACTTAAATAGTTGAGCTAGTTTCAAACTAGATTTTGACTTTCTTTCTCTCTTCCTTACTCCCATTCTTTTTCTTTTCCTTCCTCTTTTTTTTCTATCTGTTTCTCTCTCTTCCTCTCCTCTTCCCTCTCACTCTTTCCCTCTCGGCTTCTGGGCAGGTTTGGAAAACTCTGAGTTGATGATGATTTTTAAGTGAGCGATTGCTCACTGCTCAGCTTAGAGGGAACTATGCCCACGGAGGCTTCTCCCTGCCTTTTCCAGTTGTTTCCTTCCAGGAGATTCCTAGAGGCCTCACGGAGGCTTCTCCCTGCCTTTTCCAGCCCCGTTTCCTCCCAGGAGATTCCTAGAGGCCCCACGGAGGCTTCTCCATGCCTTTTCTGGCCCCGTTTCCTCCCAGAAGATTCCTAGAGAGGCCCCATGGAGGCTTCTCCCCACCTTTTCCGGGTAGTTTCAGATGCTCGGGTCTGTAAGTTGAAAATGGTTCTTGAGAAGAGGCAAAAAAAAATCTTAAAACACCCGATTCTTATCTAGAAAAATTCGTAAGTAGAGGCATTCTTAGGTAGAGGTACTACTGTATATATGTAAAGACTTTGTAGAAGAATGAAATGAGAAAGGAGATGATAAATATGTGGGAATGTCTGCATGGGAATAAAATTTTAAACTTTTTTTTTTAAAAGAGAAAACATACATCTAAAAATTCCACTTTGGCCAGCAGGTCCAATTATGTCATTAAGCTGATTTAAGCTACATGTGGAAGTTAAACCCGTCTGTCACCTCCCCATCAGTGCAGCTCGCAAGCCACACACACACCCCCGCACGAAATCGAGCACAAAGTGTGAACTCAGACAGTGATTTATTCAACAAACTATGGTTTAAAACAAACCCAAGCTTAGCTCCATTTGTGAACCAAGTGCACTGAACAGGCCTCTTTCTCCCACCCCTTTTAAGGTACTAACGAATGTGACGTACGCTTTTTTTATTTTGTCCAAGTAGAAAGAAATGCCTTCGTATGAATATGTACATTTAAGATCTTGGTACAACCGCCGGGTGCAAAACATGGGACACAAGGCCAAGCTTTAAGAAGAAGTAAATAAATCACAAAGTTTCATCAAAAGGCAGGGAGATCGGAGGCCTTCACACAATCCCTGAAGTATTTCTAAAAAAAATGGAAATACATATTTTAAATTGGCCTTTCCAATCGAGAACCCTTCTCTAATTTGTCATAGAACCCTAGAGCCCAAGGATGACGGGAGTCATAACCCCACAATGGTGCCTGGCATATTGAGTTGGCTTTCTTTAAATAAAACCCCCACACACATTTTCAATTGTGGTCCTTTTTTCTCTCTCTCTCTCTCTCTCTACCATCCCTACGATTTATTTTAACAAACGTCTTGTTTCACGGATGGAGCTACTTGGGAGAATCACAACTAAACCACACCTAACTGGCAGGGAAAATTGGTCAAAAAGCAGATTGTTCGCTTGTCTGTCTTAAGTTATGGATGCAATTCGTCCTTTTCTTGGTTGCCTTCTCCCCCACTCCCCCCGCCCCGGTTCAATACTTCCGGTTATCCTTAAAAGTCAAAAAACTTTTTTCCCTCCATTTCATTTTGTACGCGGGTTCCAGAAAAAAGAAAAAAAGGGGGGCGGGGAAAGCTACGCAAAAATTGGTACAAAACCAATAACTCCAACCTTAATGAAAAACAGAATTCTCATCTTTAAAATACTTTTGATATTTTAAAATACCACGAGACCATCCTACCAATTTTGGAAGCGTAACTTGGGGGGGGGGGTATGTTTCTTTCTTTCTCCTGGTTTTGGAAAGATACCTTCAACCTAAAGCAAGAGAAGTAATGTAGACAACAGCCCCAGCAGCCTTCTGGGTGTCAAACCCAGAAGGAATGTATTTTTAAAAATTCCTTCCCACGCTGCCCGTCGGGGCTCCAATTTTTCATTTCATTTCATTTCCCTTCTCTTTATAGCAGCAAAAACCTGGAGATGAATTGCAAAGGCGTTCACACCCAAACTTGGCAACTTTTTTAAAACTTGTGGACTTCAACTCCCAGAATTCTTGAAGTCCACAAGTCTTAAAAAGTCACCCAGGTTTGAAAGACCTTTGATATAACATGATTGCAACCCCAAGTCATCAAACAAGGGGTCCTTCCAAGAGGGGGGGGGGGGAATGCAGAACATCAAACTTTTAAACTTAAAAAAAAAAAAAAAAAGATACGCCCATCAAAGGCCAAGGAGAACTGGTCAGGCCTGGCCATTTATTGTCATGTCTTCTTCTCTCTCTTTTTTTTTAAAGAGCAGCAATTGGGCAAGTTTTTATCGGGCCAGAATTTTTTTTCCCCTTTAAAAAAAGGGGAAAACAACTGTACTTCTGTGATGAAGTTTGGGCGAAGGACATGCCTGCTTTAAAAACGCACCACGTTAATAATTCTTCCGATGACCATTATTGGGGTTTGTCTGGGAGAGGAAAAAGCCGCCTCCGTTAAGAGCCAAAAAAAACTCCTCCAACTTTTTGGGGATAGCTCGATGTCGATTCAGAGTGTACGCACGTCTTCAACTCCACGCTTGACTTTTAAATACCCTTTTTTTAAAAAAAGTTCATTCTCTCGCCAACTTATTACGCGAAATGCTTCCCAGAGAATCTAGCATTCACACGCACAAACTCCTGCGGACCCGAAGACATCAAAGCGGAAGCGATCTAAGGAGGGCATCTTTAAGGAGACGAATACCGCGCTCCTTCTTATTCCTCTACCCACCCTCCTCCGCTACCCCACCCGTATTAAAATAGACAAGAGCTGCCCATCCTCTCCCAATCAACCCTGTCTTCTCTATCGCCCCCCCCAAAACCCCACCCGCGTTCTCGAAAAAGTGCCAAGGCCATTAGAACAAATTCAAGAGTGCGGTGGGGTTGTGTGTATGTGTGGAAATAAAATAAAAATTAAAAGGACCACGGGGATTTCGTAGGCTGGTAACTTTAGATCCTACAGTTTCGAGAAAGGGGTTTTTCTTCTTCTTCTTCTATTCTTGGGCGACGGCAGATTTGTCCTCTTCCTCGTCCCATCCCATCTTTCCCCCCCTGAATCCCAAGCAGGGTTTTCCCTCCCCTCCGACAAAACTAATTCCATGGGGCCAAAAAGCCAGTAATGAAAACGAAACGAAATGAAAACCCTGTACACATCACAGCAGTTAGCCCAACAGTCGGGAGTATGGGACCCTGCAGAGTCCCAAATGTTTTTGCTTTTTGTTTCCTTTTCCCGCCACTACTGTTATTTTGGTCTCGGAATCCGGATTGAGGAAGAAGGGAGAACTCCGGCACGTGTCTTTCTCACTCCTGCGCGATGCTCCTCAAGACGTACTTCACTGTGTAGGCGAAGGCCGCAAAGCCCACTATAACAAACAAGTTCGCCAAAGCTCCACCCAGGAGTCCGTGGTGACGGTTGGCTTGCTGGAGGCCGAGGGGATTGTTAGCCGCGGCCAACGGCGGGTGCCCGTTAAGGATGGGCAGGCCGTTCTGACCGTGGTGAACTTCTCCGTCAGGGATGACATCCGGAAGCGGGAGAGTCGTCGGCCGGCTACGGAGATCGTCTCGGGCCTTCTGTTTCTGCTTGATTTCCTGGAAAGCCGAGAAGAGACGGAGAGAGAAAGAGGTAACGGGGAGAGAATTATCTGGGTCTTTAGTAAATTAAAATTAAATCGTCATGTATTCCTTCAAAAGTGATCAAGAAAATTATTTGTAGAAAAGCAAATCTGTAAATATGCAAAGCAATATGTTAACTAAAATAAGCTAAAAATGTATAAAATTCTGAATGAGAAGGGATGTAAATATCCCAAATGTATGTTTTAGTTATGTCTGTTTCCTTTTCTCTTCTCTCTTTCTTATTTGATTTCATCTTTCTTTTTTCTGTTGTTTTTTTATTTCCTTAGCATTTATATTGAAAGTTTAATGGGATTGTTGCTGCTTAGTGTTTTGTTTGTTTTTTAAAATTCAATTAAAAAAAATAAAAAAATAAAATTATTTCTCAATTATTTTTAGTTTCCAACCATTCATAAAACATTCCCCAGATCTTACAGTAATCACACTCTTCTTTAAAGTAAGCCTGTTCATTTCAGCATCATCTAAAATCTTATGTAAAATTTCTCTTTCATCTGGAATTTTATATTCAGCTTCCAATTTTGCGCATATGCTATTCTAGCTGCTGTTACAATACCTACAATCAAATATACACTGCTCAAAAAAAATAAAGGGAACACTCAAAGAACACATTCTAGATCTGAATTAATGAAATATTCTCATTGAATATTTCATTTGCACAACTACTCCATTTGCACAACGATGTGTGAAATTGACCATCAATCATTGTTGCTTCCTAAGTGGACAGTTTGATTTCGCAGAAGTTTGATTTACTTGAAGTTACATTCTGTTTTGTTCCCTTTATTTTTTTGAGCTGTGTATTTCCTCTTTATTAAAATTTTCTGGTAGAATACCTAATAGGAATATTTCTGGTTTAAATTCAATAATCCTTTTCAGAATCTTCTGTATCCAGTGCTGAATCTCTTTCCAAAATTTCTTGGCTTCCATGCATGTCCAACACATATGATAAAAAGAGCCCGGTAACTGATTACATTTCCAACATTTCATTGATCAGGAAAAGAATCAAATATCAAACAAGCCAGGTTGAAAATTTCTCAGGTTAAGCAAACCAAAGCTCAGGTCAAGGTGGAACTTTATTTATTTGTTTGTTTATTTAGTAAAGTTTATATATGCCGCCAATTCAAATGGACTCTGGGTGGCTCACAGCAATAACAGGAATTAAAAGCAGCGTAAAAAGATTACAATATCAACAGCAGAAATATAAAGCATAGTCATTGTTAGTACAGGGTACATGGTTGTTAGGGATTGCCATTGTAAACTGCATATTGTACACTTGTACCAAACTTGTACTTAAAGAGTTAACTTGTCCTTGAAGAGTTAATATTCAAGGCTGTTTCGTCACTTCCTCATTAAATCTATAAAAGCTCATTATTCTGCTCAGTCACTTCCTTTTACTTTTGCCTGAGAAGGGGGAGTTGTGTTTAAACTTCGTGCTTATTATCTATATTGTATTTTGATTTGTGCTTCTATCTTGTGATTGCTCAGTGCTTATTATTCTGTATTCGCTACGTGCTTATTCTGGATTGTTTATATTTTGTTTATATGTAAATAATACTTATTTAACTAAGTCTGTGTCTTGGCTTTATCACACATCCACGCTCTGTTAAAATTCTCTGTTCGGTGTTGTCGAAGGTTTCAAGCCTAGCTAACCGAGACAGGCCAACAATCGTAACAAAAGCAATAAAAAACACACACAATTGGAAATATTGCATAAGAAGAAAAGACTAGCCTGTCACTTACCTCCACCATGTCAGGAAACAATTCACAAAAGACTTTGTCTTTTACGTTAAATTCTAAACTCTGCGAAGCCAGTTGCCTCTTCTGAGGGAGCAAGAAGAGAAGAGGAGGAGAGGGAAAAATAATCAGTTCTGGGACTATCGTTTGAATGGAAAAGAAATCAGAGTCCCATATTTGCCTCTGGATTCCTTTGTGGCTGATTTTTGAATCAGCAGCGAACGAAGAGCAAGAGAGACTCACCGTAAATTCTGTTGTTTCTATACTGCCCAGAGTGGGCCCTTTTTCAACCATAAAACTAAGAAGGCCTGTCAAGATTGTAGAGACTGACCAAGCTGGGTTCCAGGTGTCCGGGTGGAAATCAGTGATGGAGAGACACAACCTATAGCAAATAATAATAATAATTTTAAAAATGCAGAAACACTGAAGCTCCATTGCAGCAGAGATACAGAAAAATGTTCCCCACGACGAGATTACTTTTGATGCCATGTGTTAGTACTATGTGTATAACTGTCTGGGTTTGGCAATATATAAACAAACTATCAATGTATGTTTAAATGAATTATAACACTATAGCTTTAAGAGTTAGTGTTGCAGTTAGCCACAAGAGGGAGCCAGAAGCAGCTGCCTAGCTTAGCAAAGGAAATTTGGATGAATCAATTTATTTATTTACTTATTGGATTTCCATGCCGCCCCTCTCTGAAGACTCGGGGCGGCTTACAACATGTAAAAAACAATAAATTACAATAAAATGAATCCAATTAAATTAAAATTACATAGCTATCTAAAATCCCTAATTATATTAAAAATCAATCACACCACTCCTACATCAATCATGCAATCATTCGTTGGCCAAGGGGCTAAGATCTAATCAGCCCAAGCCTGATGACATAACTGAGTCTTAAGACTCTTGTGAAAGGCGAGGAGGGTGAGGGCACTACGAATCTGAGGGGGGGTTTCTTACGTCGAGGATTACACCAATATCCAATATCAGTGAAAACGCAGGGCAGAAGCAATCACGTTCAAAGTAAAGATGCTGATTTGCAGTATTTTTTGGAATATAGTGGGTGGAAATATTGGCGTGTCTTATACATCGAGGAAACAGGGCCGGAAAAGGCAGGGAGAAGCCTCTGTGGGGCCCCTCTACGAATCTCCTGGGAGGAAACAGGGCCGGAAAAGGCGGGGAGAAGCCTCCATGGGGCCTCTCTAGGAATCTCCTGGGAGGAAACAGGGCCAGAAAAGGTGGGAAGAAGCCTCCATGGGGCCTCTCTAGCAATCTCCTGGGAGGAAGGAAACAGGGCCAGAAAAGGTGGGAAGAAGCCTCCGTGGGGCCTCTCTAGGAATCTCCTGGGAGGAAAGAGGGCCTCCACCCTCCCTATGGTTTCCCCAATTGCACGCATTATTTGCTTTTACATTGATTCCTGTGTGAAAAATCGCTTCTTCTTACAAACCTTTCTACTTAAGAACTTGGTCACAGAACGAATTAAGTTCGTAAGTAGAGGTACCACTGCACTTCAAAACATGGTACACCTTGAGATCAAATGGTCTCGAGCGAAAATATTTCTCATATTCTTAAAGGGCAAGAGGGGAACGAGGTGTTTTCAAATCATCGGCTCGGAAAAGACCAGGAAATAATTAAGCCAATTATCTTACCTCGTGTTGCATTTAAATCTTCCATTTGGTGTGATCATATAAATACTAGGAGGTTTAAAAGGAAATTCTCTGGGGAAAATTAACTTGCCGTGGTAGTAGCCACCTGAAAAGAGGAATAGCAGAAAAAGAGAGAACCGTTTTTCGATTTCACAAGCAAAGCGTGTCATCCAAAGGAACTTATTGAAGAGGCTTTTGAGAAGAGAACATCTGGATTTCACTTTTTGTTTCCAAACTATTCGACGAAAAGGAGAAAGTCCTCTGAAATATGCAGAGGAGATTAAAAAAAACAAGTCCTGCCTGATGAGTGACTCGGGCCACCTCCTTCATCCTCCTACGATGCTAGAACTTCTAGATACCAGCCCTTCACCCTTTTAATTTTTCTCAACCAAGCATCTGAAATTCAACTGGCATCTACAAACATTCCAAGAATACAAATTTTGTACACTGATCCTCGACCAACTAGCAATAACAATAGCACTTAAGACTTATATACTGCTTTCCATTGGTTAAAGACGTATACAGTGGAACCTCGACATACGAGCAGCTCTACTTACGAGCTACTCGAGATAAGAGCTGGGAGGGGAGCGACATTTTTGTTCGCCTCCCGAGCTCACATTCGGGATACGAGCGCCAAGGAGCTGTCTCCTGAAGCCGAACGCTAACTTCCGCGTTCGGCTTCAGGAGACAGCTCCTTGGCGCTCGTATCCCGCGTGTTTTAAAAGGTTGCAGCCGGCCTGGGGGGCTCGGGGGGAAGCCCCCGAGCCCCCCAGGCCGGCTGCGACGTTTTAAAACACCCGCGCCGCTTTGCAGCTGTCTCCTGAAGCCGAACGCTAACTTCCGCGTTCGGCGGCAGCGGTTTTTTTTTGTTGTTGCACGGATTAATTGACTTTACATTGTTTCCTATGGGAAACAATGTTTCGTCATACGAGCGTTCCAACTTACGAGCCTCCTTCCGGAACCAATTAGTCTCGTAAGTCGGGGTTCTACTGTATACTACTTTATAATGGTAAATATTTATATAGTGATTTCCAGTGCCTAAAGATGTATATACTGCTTCACAGTACTTTCCAGCAGTTAAAGACGCATATATTGCTTCACAGTACTTTCTAGCTAGTAAAGATTTATATACTGCTTTTGAGTGCTTTCCAACGTTAAAGATGTATATACTGTTTTCCAGTGGTTAAAGATGTATATACTGCTTTCCAGTGGTTAAAGACTTATATACCACTTTACAGTGCTTTCCAGCAGTTGACAGAGTCAGCCTTTTGCCCACAACAATCTAACTCTTCATTTTACCCACTTCGGAAAGATAGAAGGCTGAGTCAACCTTGAGCCTGGTGGGATTGGAACTGCCAAATGGCAGGCAGCCGGCAGGCAGCAGAAGTAGGCTGCAGTACTGCACTCTGACCACTACACTTCCGAGGCTCATCTACATAGGATTCTATGATATATATATACACACACGACTATAAAAATATTCAACAAGGAGGGTGGGGTGGGGTGGAGTGAGTGAAACAGCTCTGGAACTCTGTTCTCAAGCAAGATTAAAACACATGTTCCCAACTTCTCCATGAGGGAGGCTCATGTTTAGGGAGAGTTTACTCCATTGCCAAGCTCCGATTTATTATTATTATTATTATTATTATTATTATTATTATTATTATTATTATTATTATGTCAATGCAACACAGCTAACGACATCACTATGCTGGATTTCGTATTTCATCACCAGTCGGGCGCTTCCCAAGCGCCTAGGACTGTGTGATGTAGCAGCGAATTATGTTTGCCGATCCCAGTAAAGCGGCCTTTTGCAATTGACAGATGGAGATTTGGTCAATTCCAATGGTTTTCAAATGTCCGCTGAGATCCTTTGGCACTGCGCCCAGCGTGCCAAGTACCACTGGAACCACTTTCACTGGCTTATGCCAGAGTCGTTATTATTATTATTATTATTATTATTATTATTATTATTATTATTATTAATTAGATTTGTATGCCGCCCTTCTCCAAAGATTTGGGGCGGCTCACAGAATACAAACAAAAAACCCAACCTTACCTTCATATGGCGTCATTTCAGGTCCTCGTACAACATAATGCCTGCCAAAAAAAAATACAATTACACAAGTCATATTTCAAATCGGAAGTGAGGCATGAGGGTGTCCTATTCTTTCAAAAGATCCCCAGGTGGAAATCTGCTCTGTCACGCCCGCTGCCCGCTAACAAGGTTTTGTTATACCACAGCCTTATTTCTAAATTTCTGTATCATTTCCGACTGCCATTTTCTTATGTCTGCTGCGTGGTTTTTTTCTTGCATATTTATCTGCAAATTTCCGTTAGTGGATGTGGGTATTTATTACAGAAGAGGGGGGTTTTTTTAACAAAAAAACCACAGGTAAATAATGCTCCCAATTTCCAATAGTGTGAAAAATACCGTATTTTTCAGAGTACAAGACGCACCTTTCCCCCACCCAAAAAATTATATTGTATTTTATTTTGTTGTGAGACGCCCTGTGTACCAAGATATTGGGCGGCATAGAAGTATGTATGAATAAAGAAATACATACATGAAACAGGCTGAAAATTTTGGTGCATCTTATTTATTTATTACTTCATTAATTGGACTTGTATGCCGACGTATTGGACCTATATGTATGTATTGGACTTGTGTGCTGACTTGTTGGACTTATTGGACATGCTTCAAATGTAGCTTTTTCAAAGCTTTTTTCCCCAGCCCTAACAAGTGCTAATGATCTTCCAGATTCTTCCTGGTTTGCAGGCTTATTTTCATTGCTACTCCCTCCTAAAAAAGGTTTTTTTCAGCCCTAACAAGATGCTAATGATTTTCCCAGCTTGCACGATTTTTTTAACTGCTACTCGCTTCAAAGACGTTTTTTCCAGCATTAAGTCTTTGCAGGCTTGTTTTCATTGATACTCCCCACTAAAAAGGTTTTTTCAGCCCTAACGAGATGCTAATGATATTCCCGGCTTGCACGATTTTTTTCACTGCTACTCACTGAAGACGTTTTTTCCAGCCCTAAATCTTTGCAAGTTTGTTTTCATTGCTACTCCCTCCAAAGGTTTTTTTCCAGCCCTAACCAGGGATTATAATAATGTGCTGAAGCTGAACAGGCCAAGGATGCTAGCCAGATGAATACCTGGTAGGTAGATCCCCCCCCCCCCCGATTTTCCTCCCCCAAGACTAAGGTGTGCCTTACACTCGGGTGCGTCTTACACTCCAAAAATACGGTAATACTCCCAACTTTCCATAGTGTGAAAAAATACTACTTAAGCAGCTGGTGAGACTTTGGGAAAAACGAGCCCGATCGGGAATTTTAGCCTCTAGAGCTGGAGTGTCAAATTCAATTTCAGGGCTGTGGTAGACCTGGGTTTAGATTGACGAACTGGGTGGGTGTGGCCAACTGGGTGGGTGTGGCCAGCTTGACACCACTCCCCAAACTGCTGCCATGTTACCGCTTCGCATTGGGTAGACAGGACAGAAGCAACACTGGCCTGATCTTTCCTCATTGGGGAGACCAGGACAACCCCATGTGCCAGATCTGGCCCACGGGCCTTGAGTTTACACCCCTGCTCTAGGAAACTCTCCCACCACTGGTCCCCCCCCCCCCAATTCTCATCTTAAGGTGGTTCACTCTCTTGACATCTTTCAAGTTCAGCCAGTAGTGGGATGCTGCCAGTACGGAAGGGGATAGCGCACCAGTAGCAGCCGCCAGATTGCACAATTTGCGCGCAACCATTACGGTGCCATCTTTTTTTCTTCAATTTTTCATATTTCTGCTTCGCGCACATGCGCAGAAACAAAGTCCCACAAGGGGAGAAACGTATGAGAGATATTTCAGTGATTTTTTGCTTCTGCGCATGTACAGAAATCCCCCTGCACACCAAAATCTCGCACGCGTGTCCCCTTGCGAGATTTTGGTGTGTTTTTGCTTCCTGCACATGCGCAGAAGCAAAAACACCCCGGGGACATACGGGCACAGCTGTGCACACAGCATACCGGTAGCCCCTGGGTTCAGCACCCTCGCCCGACCCCACCTCCATTCTTACCACTCAAGGATATTGGATGGCAAAGGCTCAGCACAAATATAAGGCACTGGATCTTTTTTGATGCGCAGGTAGTCCTGTTTGAGTCGCTGGGTGGCCGTGGTCGGGGCGCGCTTGTTGCTGGAGTTGCTCATCTGAAGGCAAAGAGAGGAAACTCGTAAGGAACAACCAAGCCAAAGGAATTTTAAGCCCCGCAAGCTGAAAAGAGAAGCTTGTGGAGGAGGGAGAAATAAAAGTTATAATCGTTGTCGAAGTGGAAAAAAAATACCACTGCATTATACACTGCTCAAAAAAATAAAGGGAACACTTAAACAACACAATTCCAAGTAAATCAAACATCTGTGAAATCAAACTGTCCACTTAGGAAGCAACACTGATGGACAATCAGTTTCACATGCTGGTGTGCACATCCAACTTTATACAGAACAAAGTATTCAATGAGAATATTTCATTCAGATCTAGGATGCATTATTTGAGTGCTCCCTTTATTTTTTTGAGCAGTATATTACATATTCTTACTGCAGCTAGAATTAGCCTTGAACAATATTGGAAACCAAAAGAAGCACCAACTGAAAGTATGAGAATTAAGAATATTTTTGATTGTGCTGGAGGGGGAAATAATAATATTACAGTAACTACGTAATTATACACTTTAATCAATCATAAATTCTTGGTGTATATAACACTTTTTCCAAGGTATTTTTTTTTTAAATTGTGTGCTTGTACAAAAATAAAAAATATATAAATCTAATTTTGTCATCAGGAGTACCAATTAATTTCCAAAAGGCCCCCCCCCCCCCCGGCACGTTAATCACTAGCAGCTTAATTTACCATAGTAGTTATTTATTTCTGTGGGAGGCTCGGCCCTCTGGAATCAGCACCCCCTGGAGATTTGTACTGCCCCCCACCCTCCCTGCCTTTTGTAAAAATCTGAAAACTTATTTATGCCGCCAGGCTTGGGGTCACTAGATTTTTTTGCCTCTTCTCAAGAACCATTTTCCACTTACAAACCCGAGTCTTCAAAACTGTAACCAGAAAATGCAGGGAGAAGCCTCCGTGGAGCCTCTCTAGGAATCTCCTGGGAGGAAATGAGGTCAGAAAAGGCAGGGCTTCCGTGGGGCTTCTCTAGGAATCTCCTGAGAGGAAACAGGGCCTCCACCCTCCCTGTGGTTTCCCCAATCGCACGCATTATTTGCTTTTATATTGATTCCTATGGGAAAAATTGCTTCTTCTTACAAACTTTTCTACTTAAGAACCTGGTCACGGAACGAATTAAGTTCGTAAGTAGAGGTACCACTGTAAATTAAGGCGTCACTTAAACACATTACACCCCAATCACACTGATAAGCCGCTCAAGGTTCTTTAGCGAAAACGTACTGAATATTGCAAACAATCATCCCGGTGGAGAGTTGAGGGGGGCGCAAAATGTATACTTCTTCCTAGGAGGCAGCGTAACAAAAAAATAATTGAGAGACACTGACCTAGGCTAGGGGACCATCTCTACTTGGGATGGTGCTTTGATTTGATCATGTGATGGACATGTGGGTGCTGCTGAGGCAGGGACTTGGGCTCTCTTTTGGGTGGGGCAAACCCAGAAGCTTTCAGATTCGGATTTTCCAAGATGCTGCCAATGTGACATCGCTAATAAAGCGGAGCTTTGAGGAACGCCCAGTCTCGGAGTCTTCTTTCGTTGGGGGTGTTACTTGGAACTCTGTTACGAAGGAGGTTAAGTTGTATTGTAACAGAGTTATGTCTTTCACTATAGGGAGAAGCCCTATGAACTTTGGTCCTAGCTACTATCACTATTGCAACTAATACAATTACTAGTACAGTGATCCCTCGATTAGCACGGTCTCGATTAGCGCGAAATGCTGCAATGCAGTTTTTCAAAAAATATTAATTAAAAAATAATTAATAATAAAATAATCAAAATAATAATCAGTCTTCTATGTTTCTATGTTTCTATAAGTCCGCGCTAGTTCTCTCTCTCTTTCTCTCCCTGTTGCCGGCGTGGTATATGAGAGAGAAAGAGAGAGGCAGAGGTCGGGCGCATTACCGGGAGGTGGAGGCGGCGTGGGGACGCTGGGTGCCGGGAACACCGAGGAGGGGGTGGACGTGGCCTCTCAGCTGCAGAGCCGAACAAGGGCGGAGTCCGGCGCTGGGGCCATGCGGGGCCGCTCATCCAGGGGGGCGTGGACTGGCAAGTCGCCCTCCTTTCTCTTTCTTTCTCTCTCTTATACCACACCGGTAACAGGGAGAGAAAGAGAGAGAGCAGAGGGCACCTTGCCGGTCCACGCCCCCCTAGATGAGCGGCTCCGCATGGCCCCAGCGCCGCCCAGGCAAAGGGGAAACCCCAAGATCGCTTGCCGCTTGCCGTATTGCAGCGAAGGAGGCGAAGCAAGGCTCCAAGCTGCAATACGGCAAGCGGCAAGCGGCAAGCGATCTTGGGGTTTCCCCTTTGCCTGGGCGGCGGGAAGACCAAGGGAAGGTTCCTTCAGCCGCCCAACACCTGATCCGCTCCGCAACGCGGCAGCAGCGAGGAGCCGAAGATGGGGTTTCCCCCTTTGCCTTTACCCCATCTTCGGCTCCTCGCTGCTTCCGCGCTGCGGAGCAGATCAGCTGTTGGGCGGCTGAAGGAACCTTCCCTTGGTCTTCCCCGCCGCCCACACGCAAACTCCACCATCTGCGCATGTGCGGCCATGAAAAAAAATGGCGCGCATGCGTAGATGGTGTTTTTTACTTCCGCACCACTATAACGCGGAAATCGATTAGCGCGGGAGGTCTTGGAACGTAACCCCCGCGCTAATCGAGAGATCACTGTAATTACATTACTTCTCATCGTTCCTATCCCCCATCTCCTCCCACTTATGACTTCATGGCTGTGACTTGTTCCTTATATCCTTACGATTTATATTAATGTTGATTGTTTCCTGATTATGATTAAGTGTTGTACCTTATGATACTTGACAAATGGATCTTTTCTTTTTTCTACACTGAGGGCATCTGCACCAATGAAAAATTCCTTGTGTATTCAATCACACTTGACCAATAAAGAATTCCATTCTATTCTATACTCTATTCTATTCTTCGTTCCAATATTCTATTCGCTAGTCTATTCTCTTCTACTCCCTCTTCTCTATTCTATTCTACATTCCAATATTGTATTCTATTCTGTTCTATTCTCTATTCTATTTAATTCTATTCTCTATTCTATTCTATTTCTACTCAATTATATTCTCTATTCTACTCTCTATTCTATTCTATTCCATTCCATTCTATTCTACTCAAAAAAAATAAAGGGAACACTTCAACCACACAATATAACTCCAAGAAAATCAAACTTCTGTGAAATCAAACTGTCCACTTAGGTAGGAAGCAACACTGATTGACAATCAATTTTACCTGCTGTTGTGCACATTCAACTTTGTACAGAACAAATATTCAAGAATATTTCATTCATTCAGATCTAGGATGTGTTCTTTGAGTGTTCCCTTTATTTTTTGAGCAGTATATATTCTATTCTATTCATTCCAATATTCTATCCTATTCAATTCTACAAGTTCACCAGTCTTCAAATTGCCTTATCTTAAGAACTGTTTTTAAATTGTTGGAATAATTGTTGTAAGCAGGGAAACCTTTAAAAAAAAAAACCCATGTGAGAGTTGACAGTGTTAACCTAACCAGGGCAACAGCCATGAGAATCATTTCCTTCTAACCAGGGTAACAGTCATAAAAATAGCTTCCTCCCTTCATCCAGGAGCAACCTAAAAGCAACACGGGAGCATCCCACCATCCTCATTTGGATTTAAATAGACAAATATTGATATATTTATTTATGCTAGTTAGGTATTGATAAAATTGAACGGGTCCAAAGATGGGCTACAAAAATGGTAGAAGGTCTTAAGCATAAAACCTATCAGTAAAGACTTCATGAACTCAATCTGCATAGTCTGGAGGACAGAAGGAAAAGGGGCGACATGATCGAAACATTTAAATATGTGAAAGGGTTAAATAAGGTTCAGGAGGGAAGTGTTTTTAATAGGAAAGTAAACACAAGAACAAGGGGGCACAATGTGAGGTTAGTTGGGGGAAAGATCAGAAGCAATGTGGGAAAATATTATTTTACTGAAAGAATAGTAGATGCTTGGAACAAACTTCCAGCAGACGTGGTTGGTAAATCCACAGAAACTGAATTTAAACATGCCTGGGATAAACATAGATCCATCCTAAGATAAAACACAGGAAACAGTATAAGGGCAGACTAGATGGACCAGGAGGTCTTTTTCTGCCGCCAATCTTCTGTGTTTCTATGTTTAAAAAAAAAATCCCCCCAAAATTAAACCCCTTCCTGTTTAAACTCACTGAGCTCTTCTCTTCATCCCTGTTACAGGATTCCCCTCTTTCCCATCGCTTCTTCTATGTTTGCAAACAGGATCCAAATCCCCATTCCAACATGCCCAAAGTTTGACTCCCATTTTTGGCCTTGATCAATTTCCCCTTCCCTAAGCAGCACCCAAATACGAGAGCCTTGCTTGCCTAGCTTCATCTAGGGACCTTCCAGAATTGCCACGCCAGATAAAACATTGTGTTGTTGACTTAAGGATGATGGAAGGGTCAAAATCCAGTTCATCTCACCGGTTCTTTGCTCGGGTATAGCTGAATCATAAATACAAACAGCTGAATCTGGAAGAGGTCACCAGGGAGCCGGGCTAGACTCTAGGAAGCATAGGCGCAAATCAAACAATCCCAAAAGGACTGTTGTGGCAGAAAAAAAGAAAACACCCTTATTGTGCTTAGATACAAACATACCATAAATTAAAAAAGAAAAGTAAATATGCATTACTTCTATTCCCTGGCACAAAAAGAATAGAATGGAATAGAATGGAATGGGAATAGGAAAAGGATAGGGATAGAATAGAATATATATTGCTCAAAAAAATAAAGGGAACACTCAAAGAACACATCCTTGATCTGAATGAATGAAATATTCTCATTGAATACTTTGTTCTATACAAAGTTGAATGTGCTGACAACATGTGAAATTGATTGTCAATCAGCATTGCTTCCTTAGTGGAGAGTTTGATTTCACAGAAGTTTTGTTAGTATTGTGTTGTTTAAGTGTTCCCTTTATTGTTTTGAGCAGTGTAGAATAGAATATAGAATAGAATATAGAATAGAATAGAATACAAATAGGAATAGGATAGAATTATTTATTGGCCAAGTGTGATTGGACACACAAGGAATTTTTCTTTGGTGCATACACTCCCAGTGTACATAAAAGAAAAGATACATTTATCAAGAATCATGTGCTACAACACTTAATGATTGTCATAGGGTACAAATAAGCAATCAGGAAACAATCAATATTAACATGCCATCTATCTATCCATCCATCCATCCATCCATCTACATATACTGTCAAAAAAATAAAGGGAACACTTAAACAACACAATATAATTCCAAGTGAATCAAACTTCTGTGAAATCAAACTCTCCACTTAGGAAGCAACACTGATTGACAACCAATTTCACATGTTGTCAGCACATTCAACTTTGTACAGAACAAAGTATTCAATGAGAAGATTTCATTCATTCAGATCCAGTGTGGGTTCTTGAGCGTTCCCTTTATTTTTTTTTTCAGCAGTGTATAAATATTAATATTAAAAGCCTACCAGTTTAATTTCCAAGGACAAGATTTTTGGAATATTAATGACGGGGAAGCTTTCATTGAAAGGAAAACGTGTTATATAGAGGCTCGGGTTAATTCCACAAGATCGTTTTCCTCGCAAGAAATGAAGAATTCCTTAGAAGATTGTATTTTCAGAGAAAATAATTCGGGATTACTCCCATCTTGTTGGCAGGCCGGTAGTTAATTTGAGGCACCCAGCAGAAAAATTATCTTACTCCCCGCTTCTCATTTCTGTAGTTCTGGTCTGCTCTAAACAAGGATGTCATTGACAGTCTTCTAAAAGAACGCCAGAGCCGGAAGGGACCTTGAAGGTCTTCTAGTCCAACCCCCTGCTCAAACCCTAATTCCATTTCAGAGAAATTGCTGTCCAATCTCTTCTTTCAAAACTCCAGTGTTGGAGCACCATGGTCGAGAAATCTCTGCTTAATTCTAAGTTTTGATAGCTTCCCCAGAGACAGGATTGGTCTCTTCCAGTGAGCAAAAGCTCAAAGATGCTAAGGACAAACAAGATAGATAGCACCATGACCTATGGGGCAGCCATGGCTGGAATGGTGACCCAGATAAAGGAGGAAAAGCATTTCCTTTATTTATGAAAGGTTAAAGAAGGTTACACCAGACAAAATTTACGTGCGGCTATTAACTGGGACAATCCAGACATTTCAGAATCTGCCTTAAGATTCTGTTGAAGCTTTATACCAAGTCAATGTTGCCTGAAAATCAGATATACTACTGCATCCTAAACAAACTAGTCTGAGAAGAGTGGCATAGAAATCTAATTCATAATAAAATAAATAAATAAAATAAAATAAGATTCTTTCCCAGTGGCTGAAGACTCTGGGGATCAGGATATTGAGAAATAAGCTTTCTTTTATTTAGCCAACAATCCAGAAGGTAGGCTTAAGATACAGAAGGATCTTGACAGACTTCAACATTGGATGCTACCTAACAAAATGAAATCCAAAGGTGAGGCAGGAAAGACAGGTACAGTATATGTGGTACCTTGCTTGATGGTAGTAACTGTAAGAAGGATCTTACAGTTGGACAACCATTTAAACATAAGCCAGCCATGTGCAGCAGCTGCCTAAAAAAAGCCAACACAGTTCTAAGCTGCATTAACAGAGGGATAAAATCAAGATCATGAGAAGTGTTGATATCACTTTATAAGGTCTTGGTAAGGCCACAATTGGAATACTGCATCCAGTTTTGGTCGCCACAATATAAAAAGGATGGTGAGACTCTAGAAAGAGTGCAGATAAGCGTAACAAAGAGGATTAGGGGACTGGAGGCTAAAACATATGAAGAATAGTTGCAGGAACTGGGTATGTCTACTTTAATGCAAAGAAGGACCACGGGAGACAAGATAGCAGTCTTCCAATATCTCAGGGGCTGCCACAAAGAAGAGAATGTCAAACTATTCTCCAAAGCACCTGAGGGTAGAATAAGAAGCAATGGGTGGAAACTAAACAAGGTAAGAAGCAACTTAGAACCAAGGATAAATTTCCTGAGAGTGAGAACAATTAATCCATGGAACAGCTTGCCTCCTGAAGTTGTGAATGCTCCAGCACTGGAAGTTTTTAAGATGATGTTGGATAACCATCTGTCTGAAGTGGTGTAGGGTTTCCTGCCTAAGCAGGACGTTGGACTAGAAGACCTCCAAGGCCCCTTCCAACTCTTGTTATCCTATTCTATTTAACAATTTTATGAAGAAAAAATATTATATTACACATTATGTTATATCTCATCCCAAACAACCTGCAGGTTTTGAGTTTGATGCATTTGGGGAGTTCTCTTATTTTATTTATATATTTGTGACATTTATATTTTCTTTCTGGGTGGGGAAGTATTCCCATGATCAGAAATGAGACGCAGGGCAGCTGTGGCTAGAGCCCCGTCCCGCTGGTCTAGAAACATAGAAACATAGAAGATTGACAGCAGAAAAAGACCTCATGGTCCATCTAGTCTGTCCTTATACTGTACTATTTCCTGTATTTGATCTTAGGATAAATAGGTAAATGTTTATCCCAGGCATGTTTCAATTCAATTACTGTGGATTTACCAACCACGTTTGCTGGAAGGTTGTTCTATCGTTGGTTGTCAATTTGTGCCTAATCCTAAACCCTGTTTTCATGATCACTCACGCCCTGGTCACTTGTCATTTGAACAACCACAATGTGTGCTGCGTGGGAAGGACCTTGAAATCCAGGCTCCAGAAGCGGTTCCAGAATGTGGCAATGCGACTAATTACAGGTGCCACGTTGATGAGCTCGCATAACACCCATCAGTTCCACAGGGCTACCTAACGATTTCCAAGTTTAATTCAAGATTTGAGATGAATAAGCCAATACAAGCCTCTTCATGGCACAAGGCCAGGTTACCGCCCTTCTCCATCTCTCTCTCTCTCTCTCAGCTCATCCTGGGTTGAAACCATGTCACCTGTCAGGGACCAAAAAGTATCATACTTCCCTGCTCACCTGGACAAAGCGAACCTCTCTCCAGAACGAAAGGCTTTTGTGAATGGACTATACAATAGGCGGCCCCAGCCTTTTGGTTTTTCCCTGTTATGTTGTTCTCACATCCTGGACATAAACTGGCCCTTTGGAACCAACTCCCCCCAGAGATTAGAATTGCCCCCCCACCCTCCTTGCCTTTTGTAAGCTTCTTAAAACCCACCTATGGCGTCAGGCATGGGGGAACTGAGATATTCTTTCCCTTTAAGCATTACAATTTACGCATGGTATGTTTGTATGTATGTTTGGTTTTATAATAAGGGTTTTTTTAGTTGTTTAGTACTGGATTGTTACATGCTATTTTTTATGACTGTTGTTAGCCGCCCCGAGTCTGCGGAGAGGGGCGGCATACAAATCCAATAAATAATAATAATAATAAAAACTGTTTCAACTCCTACCCTCAAAACAACGCTAGGGCACTGCACACCAGAACAACTAGACAAAAGGACAGGGTTTTCCCCCCCAAAACGCCATCACTCTGCTAAACAAATAATTCCTTCAACACTGTCATTACTATTCACTAAGGCTACACTACCATTAATCTTCTCATCGTTCCCATCAGCCATCTCTTATGACTGTATGACGGTAACTTGGTTGCTTGTGTCCTTACAATTTATATTAATGATATCTCCTGACTGCCTATTTGTACCCTATGACAATATTTAAGTGTTGTGCCTCGTGATTCTTGACAAACGTATCTTTTCTTTTATGTATTCATATGCACTAAAGATAAATTCCTTGTGTGTCCAATCACACTTGGCCAATAATGAATTCTATTCTAGTCTAGTCTATTGTTTTTCTGTTCTATTCTATTCACTAAGGCTGCATTATTACTACTACTAGTCTTCTCATTGTTCCTATCCCCCATCTCCTCCCACTTATGACTGTAACTTGTTGCTTACATCCTTACGATTTATAATATGGATTGTTTCTTGATTGCTAATTTGCACCCTGAGACAATAATTAAGGGTTGTACCTCATGATTCTTGACAAATGCATCTTTTCTTTTATGTACACTGAGAGCATCTGCAACAAAGACAAATTCCTTGTGTGTCAAATCACACTGGGCCAATAAAGAATCGAACTGAACTTAATTGAATTATATTCTATTCCTCTGCTATCCTGTTTTTGCTGTACCAGATTTTTGCTACGTTTTGTTTTCAATTCTTTGGCTGTTTCTTTTTTAAAAAATGTTTCCACGCAACCTTAAGCTGCCAAATGTTTTCTTGTGCAAGTCTGGGAAGTCGAATAAACCAATCAGGGAAGTTCAGTGAATAAACCATAATAGCTGAACTAAGCCTAACTACTAAACCAAAACCTCCAGCTGAGCACCATAAAGTCAAAACCATCCAATTTCTTTTCTGTCTGCTTTTGCCTTAAGTGCCCCCATCACCATCCCTGCCACCTCAGTTCTAGCAAATGGCTTTATAATAGCCAGAGACAGGAGCATTAATTATCCTAGAACACAACTCCTAGAATTAATTATAAATTAATTACCCTAGAACACAACACAACTCCCAGAAGCCCCCAGCTGGTAGCCAGGAATGATGGGTAGAGGAGTTTATCATCACCCTACTATCTGATGATAAACTCCCCTTCCCATAAACTATTATTCCACAGACAAGTAGACACCGGAACAGTCCTCCCCACCCAATACTATCATGCTGCTAAATAAATAATTCCCTCAACACTGTCAAATTATTTCCTAAGTCTGCACTACCATTAATCTTCTCATCGTTCCATCACCCATCTCCTCCCACAAGGGACTATGACTGTGACTTTGTTGCTTGTATCCTTACAATTTATATTGACTGGTTCATAATATGATTTTATTGCTTATTTGTACCCGAACTATCATTAAGTGTAGTACCGCATGATTCTTGACAAACTTTTCTTTTATGTACACTGAGAGCATATGCACCCGAGACAAATTCCCTTTATTGGCCACACTTGGCCAATAAAGAATTCTATTCTATTCAATATCTATTCTATTCTATATACACTGCTCAAAAAAATACAGGGAACACTTAAACAACAGAATATAACTCCAACTAAATCAAACTTCTGTGAAATCAAACTGCCCATTTAGGAAGCAACACTGACTGACAATCAATTTCATTTTGTTGTTGTGCACATTCAACTTTGTACAGAATAAAGTGTTCAATGGGTATATTTCATTCATTCAGATCTAGGATGTGTTCTTTGAGTGTTCCCTTTATTTATTTATTTTTGAGCAGTGTATATTCAATTCAATATCTATTCTATTCAATATCTAATCCATCCTATATCCATCCTATCCTATCTGCATCTCTATCTATCCTATATATCTTATCTATATCTCTATCCTCTCTCTCTCTCTCTCTCTCTGTATATGTATGTATGAATGTATGTCACTTTTTTTGCTCAATTTGAAAACTAAAGGAGACTAGAATAGATCTATTCTGGCCTTATTTTGGGCTCAATAGCTAGCCCTACCCACTGGGACTTGAACCTGCAACCTTTGCCTTGTAAGGCAGAGAATTATCCTCTAGGCTACAGTATCCAATCCCTTCAGCTCTGCACCAGGGAAGGGTTACATATTTTTGTGTCGAATCACCCTGGTGTATTGAAGGAACATCACAGCTCCTTATTTGCCTCTCAGCCCAACCCAGGGCCATTTCCAAGGCAGTTAATTTTATTGATAGCCGACAATTCTATCTGTATGTGTCACATGTTTTTTTGCTGAATTTGAAAATTAAGGGAGACTAGGATAGATCTATTTCGGCCTTATTTTGGCCTCATCAGCTAGCCATACCCATATATATATGGGTGTGTGTGTATATATATATATATATATATATATATATATATATATATATATATATATATCTCCCCCTCTTCATCTATTTATCTCTATCCTTTCTCTCTCTTTCTCTTTCTCTCTCCCTATCCGATATCTCTATCCTACCCTATCTACATCTCTATCTATTCTATATCTCTATCCTATCCGATATCTCTATCTATTCTATACCTCTATCCTATCCTATATCTCTATCCTATATATCTTATTCTATATCACTATTCTATCCTATCCTATATCCCTTATCTCTATCCTATCTCTCTCTATATATACTGCTCAAAAAAATAAAGGGAACACTCAAAGAACACATCCTAGATCTGAATGAAATATTATCATTGAATACTTTGTTCTGTACAAAATTGAATGTGCACAACAGCAGGTGAAATTGATTGTCCATCAGTGTTGCTGCCTAAGTGGACAGTTTGATTTCACAGAAGTTTGATTTACTTGGAGTTATATTCTGTTATTTAAGTGTTCCCTTTATTTTTTTGAGCAGTGTATATCCTCTCTCTCTCTTTTTATCTAGCTGTCTGTAGATCTATCTATCTCTATCCTCACTCTCTCCCTATCCTATCCTACCTATCTCACGCATAGATGTATCCGGGGTGGGGTGGGGTTTAGTTAGCATCCCGAAAGCCAAAGCTGCGGTTCCCAAAGCAATCAAACCCGACTAGGTGGGAGAAGGGGGGAGGGGGGCTTCCTTTGGCCAGCTACCCAAGGAGCCGTTTGGAATACACGTGTTCGGCTTCCAAGCCTTAGCAGCCTCCGCCCGGCTGCATTCACACGACCTGCTGCTTCCCGGATTCAGCCCCACCCCTTCCTAACCGATCTCCGGCCCGCCCAGCCCTTTTATCCGCCGGAGGGTCCAGATGTTCCCCTGGCTAGGGCGCCCAGGCTGTGCCCGATGGGAGCCCAGCACCATGGGAGCCATTCAATAAACAAAAGGGGCTTCCGGCTCTGAGTCCTTACCGCTCTCCGCTAGGCTCCGGTCCTCCGGCTCGGGGCGGGGGAAGGGGAAGGAGGGCAGCTGAGCGCCGGAGTCCGCTTGTCAACCGGGCGGCGCCTGATCTCCTTCAGACGCGGCTGCCCAGCTCCGGCCCACCGCGACCCTCCAAGATGGCCGCCCAGGGCAGGCCCAACTAAAGGCCGGCTTCCCTCCTTGCTCGCCACTTCCTCTTCCGGCTAGAGGAGAAACTTCCGGGGAGGCCCGACATCGACGGAGAGGGATGGGAAGAAAGGTTTTTTTAAAGGGCGGGGTTGCCACAGAGCTCCGCGGAGGGCGGGCTAGAGCGACGCCCAGGACCGTTGTCGTAGTCGGGAGGAAGGAGCGGCCTCGGCCTTTTGTTGTTGTTCCCCCCCCCTCAGGGGCGGAGCGTTCTTTTACCCCTTCACAACTACAGTACATCTCATTCGTTGGGATGGTTTAAGTGTGCGCCTGCGCGGGGTCGCTCGAGATGCATTGGTCCTTTTCCCGCGCGTTGCTGGTCCGTTGCCGTGGAAACCGCACGAGAATGAGGCCGGGATGAAGCGAGCGGGGCCCAAAATAGCGCCATGCTATGGAATAGAGTAGAATAAAATAGAATAGAATAGAATTCTTTATTGGCCAAGTGTGATTGCCTTTGCCTTTGGTGCATATGCTCTTAGTGTACATAAAATAAAAGATACATTTGTCAAGAATGATGAGGTACAACACTTAATGAATGTCATAGGTTACAAATAAGCAATCAAGAAACAATGTTAATATAAATCGTAAGGATACAAGCAACAAGTTACTATCATAGTCGTACAGTCCTAAGTGTGAGGAGATGGGTGAAAGGAATGATGAGAAGACTAATAGTAATGCAACCTTGGTGATTAGTTTGAAAGTGGCGAGAAAAGAATAGAATAATTAATAGAACTTTGAATAGAATGAGGAAGAGGAGAGAATAGAATATAGAAGGGGAGAAGAGAAGAGAAAATGGAATAGAACAGAATAGAATTCTTTATTGGGCAAGTGTGATTGGATACACAATGAATTTGTCATTGGTGCATATGCTCTCAGTGTATATAAAAGAAAAAATAGAGGGAGAGAACTGCAAAGCTTTACCCTCAGTCTCTAATCTCAGAAGTCGAGAAGAAACCAAGCAGCATTTGTTTGTTTCAGTAGGTAGCAATGAAGCTTTTCAATGCCCACACTCAGAAAATATGCAGTGATACAACACCTATTTTACTTGAAGGCGCCTGTGCCATCTCAGAGCATTTTTTTCAAACTGTTTTTTAAAAAATGGATATTAGTTAAAAGTAACTCAATAATGTAATTTCGTTATGCATAGAAAAAAGGAAATTTTTCAATAGAAAATAGAAAACACATCGGGAGTATTACCTTGAGGGGATCTCTTATAGTTTAAGACAGGAGGGGGCTTATAAAGTACTTAAAGTAAAAAGGTGTGTTGGTGGGGTGGGGTTGGAATATGCTGTCATGATTGGAGGAGCATGTAAATTTAGTAAAAATTATATATGTGTGAATGACTTTCATTTAAATGTGCTAGTGGTAGTTTTAGATGTTATGCAATACATCTTAAAACTTCAGTTTTCAAAGGTTTCTATAGAGAAGGAACACAAACTGGTGTACAGTATTTTGGCCTCAAACTTTACTAGGTTTCTGTGAGAAAAATGAGAAGGAACACAAACTGGTGTACAGTATTTTGGCCTCAAACCTTACTAGGTTTCTGTGAGAAAATGAGAAAAAAACAATCTAAACAGCAAATTAAGAGGTGGGATATTTTGGGCATGAAAAGGAATGTTGAAAACCGATCATTAAAGAGTTTTTATTATTTTTAGAAAGAAGGAAGGGACTCTACATTACAATTTCTTCTGACAAGTTCAGCCAAGACAAGAAACAGGCATAGCAGGAATTCCAGCAATGCTCTTTTTTTTATAATAGGTTGGCATAAAGTTTCTTGAAAACTTATCCATCTTTCTTTCTATTCCACCTTATGCAGGTAGTCCTTGACTTACAACCATTCGTTTAGTGACTGTTCAAAGTTAAATGCAAATGCAAAGTTAAAAGTCTTCGGAGAGGGGCGGCATACAAATCTAATGAATTGAATTGAATTGAATTGAATATGCAAATACTGTACAGTGGTACCTCTACTTAAGAATTTAATTCATAACATGACCAGGTTCTTAAGTAGAAACGTTCTTAAGTAGAAGCAATTTTTCCCATAGGAATCAATGTAAAAGCAAATAATGCATGCAAACCCATTAGGAAAGAAATAAAAGCTCGGAATTTGGGTGGGAGGAGGCGGAGGACATTCGCTGCCAAAGAAAGAAGATGAGGTGAGGGGAATCAAAAAAATCCATTAAAAAAAAGAGGGACTCTGAGGCGGCAAGGAGGAGCACGTGCCTCCAATACACCCGACGTGAGGCTGCCTCCCATACACTGCCTCCAATACACTGGCTGCTGCTGCTGCTACCTGCTGCCTCTTCCTTCCCATCCTGAAGGGCTCCCCTCTCGTCTTGCTCACTCGCTTTGTAGCCAGCGCCTTTCCTTCACTGTGGTGACTCCTCGGCTTTCCAGAGCGAAGAGAGCATTTCTTTTCTCTGGGTGCTGGCAGAGGTTTATTCCCTGTCCAAGCGCTCAGAGAAAGGAAAATGCTTCATTTGCTCTGGACTGCCAAAGCCTCCTTAAGCACCACCAAAAGGCTCCTCCGGCAGTCCAGATGGCTGGGATTAAAGGGGAATGGCAAGAAACTGGCCGGGCCTTTGTGTCGCTCTCAAATTTTCTGGGAATTTTTTCCGGGCTAGGATCCTTAAGTAGAAAATGGTTCTTAAATAGAGGCAAAAAAAATCTTGAATGCCCGATTCTTTTCTAGAAAATTTCTTAAATAGATGCGTTCTTGAGTAGAGGTACCACTGTACTTGAATGAAAGGAAAAATAAAGAAGCACTACTAAGGGAGGAGATAGAGTTAGAGAAAATAATAAGAGAAAAAAATGATGGCACCAAGGCGCAAGCAAGTAATATAAATAAATGTGAGTAAATGTGATCCATTGGTGGCAAAGTGAATTACAAATAGATGTGCAAGAGATGAAGAGTATAATGGAGAATATAAAGAAAATTAAGAATACAAGGGTTAGGGAAATCAGAAGGAAAATATTGCATGTGGTATTACACATCCGCTGAGCTTGCATACTTTCAGCAGAATGTTAAGAATACTTGTTGATACGGGTGTCAAGATAAAGGGGTATTTATGCATATGATTTGGGAATGTCCGGTAGCACAGAACTTTTGGAAAGAAGTGCAAGAGGACACCAATATGATGTTAAACATACATTAGACAATTACAAAGGAAATGGTGGTACTAGTCAAAAGGAACGAGATGGGAGAATTTAGAGAAATAAAAGAAGCAGCGATAGAAAGCGCTCAGGCGGTAATAGTCCTAGGTTGGAAGGATGTGACAAAATGGACAATACAAAATTGGTATCGGTACATGGTGGATCATATTCAGTTTTAGATCATGGAGTCTGCGGAGAGGGGCGGCATACAAATCTAAATAAATAAATAATAAATAAATAAATAAGAAGATGAATTCAGCCAACGAAACTGAGTTGCGGGAACTGATGGGATGATGGGACAAGGTAAGAGGATATGTGGTCAGTAGAATTCAAGACCAAGCTATAAAGAATGAATTAGAATTACTTTATAATATGTAAAAAGATTTATTGATCTTGAGTTAAAGTGGTATATAGAAATACTGTATATATATATATATCCCAGTAAGGAAGGGTGTGGCTAGCTGATGAGGCCAGAACAATTGACTGTTCAAAGTTACAATGGCAGTGAAAAAAGTTATGACGGTTTTTCACACAGTGGTTCGTTGCAACAACCCCAGGGTTATGTGATCATAATTTGGGCATTTGTCAACTGCTATGTATTTAAGACAGTTACATTGTCCCCAGGTCACATGATCACCTTTATGACCCTCCCAGAAGGCTTCTGACCAGCAGGATCAATTGGGGGAAGCCAGATTTGCTTAACAACCACATGATTCACTTAACAACTGTGGCAGGAAAGGTCATACAATGCTGTGACTCACTTAAGAACTGCTTTACTTAGCAGCAGAAGTGTTGAACTCAATTGCGGTCATAAGGACTACCTGTATTAAGAACATACCCCTTTAACCTTCCTTCCTTCCTTCCTATCCATCACATCTTTCCTTCCTTTCTTCCCATCTATTCCTTCCTTCCTATCTATCACTTCCCTCCCATCCATCACTTCCTTCCTCCCTCCCTCCTTCCTTCTTTCGTTCCTTCCCCTCTTACTTTTTCTTTCCCCAAGGTTTGTTCTAAATTTCTATACAAACCATGAATGTAAGTAAATACCCTAGTCTGCACCCCTATGGGTATCAATTAGCTTGGGCTGACTGCCCACTTTTCGGCCAACCTACCTACCCACCTATCTACTTTCCTTTCTACAACAAAAGGCCCATTTAGTTGCATTGGCCTAATAGGACAGTCATCTGTCAGGATAAAAAAGGCATCCATCAGACTCAGGGTAGCTTACCGAACACGCCTTATTTCTCACCACTATCCAGCTCAACCCATGGAATAGCTAATGCTGCTTGACAGGTTACAGTCATTTCCCTGGTATTTTAATACTGCTATTAAGTGATGCCACGTGCATTGCTAGGGCAGCCGGGACTCATTTGCAAAAAAGATTTCAACACGTCTTGTTTTCTCCTCCTGCATGTGGATTAATCAAACTATAGGCTCAGGGATCGCCCCTCTTCCCATTGGAAGGCCGAAACTCTCCCAGTCTGCTGAGCCATTTTGAGGATGGAAACACTTCTCCAAGGCAGAAAAGAACCTGGGGTTTTGTCCTTTCCTTCGTCAGGGATCCACTCCAGATGCAGAGTTTTGTCCACTCGACCGGCATGGAGTCAAAGCTGAAGGTAAGCAAAATATCGCTATCATTAAAACTAAAAAAAAATCTCCTTCACTTTGAGCTCAACTCTTGAGGAATTCCTGGATTACAATTGTGGCTCTTTCTAAATGTTGGTCGGCTGGTTCTTTCTGCCGAAGAGAATCAGCCCACAGCGAAACAGCCCTTTCAGCTTTTGATTCAAATAAAATAGTCATCAAAACATTTCAATAAATTAAAATATAAACTAAATATTTATCGACCAGGTGACACCCTCGGGCATATTATCCCAGTCGCCATGTCCCAGATCTTTTTCCAGTTAAACAAGTGCACTAAGAGGTCATTAGCTTTTGTTCCGCTGAAAGAAATGGGGAGCAAACCCAAGAGAACCGATGCAAGGTGGCACAGTCCCTTGCCCCGCCGTCTTGGGTTGCTGAAGGATGGAGTGCAGTTCTGTTGTTTCATTTTTCTCCCTATTGTTTCAACGTTAGGCATGTTGGAGAAGGCAGGAGAATAAACATCCCAAATTGCTTTTCCAAAAGACCACCTGAACTTTGTTTTTCTTTGAAGATGTTTCACTTCTCATCCAAAAAGCTTCTTTGATTATTGACACATAAAAAAATAAAAATAAATGAAATAAATAAATAAGAAGTGAAACATTTTCAAGGGGGAAAAAAAGCTCAGTTGCCTTTTGAAGAAACACCTTTGAGACAACCATGACCTGGATGACTGAGTGCCTCCACAGGCAAGCAGAATAATCGCCGTGGATCATTTGAGCTATGGGTTTTTGCACCCTGTTGCACAAGGTGGGAATTGCACATGCCATAATTGGTTCTGTGAAAACTTCCCTCACTCAGGATTTTCTGATCATTGCCTCGACAGGCTCTTTTCAAAGTAATTTTTGGGTAGGGCCTTAGCATAAACTTTGAAACTGCCAATCCTAAATTTAAGTCGTTTAATTGCTGAAAGAAAGAGGAAAGGGTGCTTAGCTCTAGCGAACACACGAGTCATGGTGTGGAGATTAACTCCAAGGTTTCAAACAATACAGGTAATCCTCGACTTGCAACCATTCAGTTAGTGACCAAAGTTACAACAGTGTGTAATTTATGGCTGTTTTTCACACTTCCATTGAAAATTCCTCGTGTTCTTGTGATCAGTATTCAAACACTTGGCAACTGGCCCATGTTTATGATGGTTTATTTATTTATTTATTTATTGGGTTTGTATCCCGCTCCTCTCCAAGGACTCCGGGCATCTGGTTGCAGAATTAGTGTCCTGGGATCAAGTGATCCCCTTTTTGCAACTATCTGACTGTTGTGGTCAGGTGGGAGTTGCCGCTCCTGTTGCTACCGGTGCACTGAGCGCACAGCTTCGCATATCTGGCATACATACGCACGTGTCCGAGTGAGATTTTGCTTCTGCGCATGAGCAAAATCTCACAAGGGGTCGTGCATGTGTGTGAGGTTGCAGTGATTTTTTTGCTTCCACGCATGCACAGAAGCAAAAAAAACCCCCACCAAAATCTCTCTCTCTGCGTCCCTTTCTGAAATTGCGGTGATTTTTTGCTTCCGCGCATCCACAGAAGTAAACAAATCACCAAAATCTCTCGCATGCGCGTCCCCTTGTGTGATTGCGGTGATTTTTTTGCTTCCGCGCATGCACAGAAGCAAAAAAATCACCAAAATTTCTGTTGTGCACATGTCCTCTTGCAAAATCTTGTTTTCTGCACATGTGCAGAAACAAAATCTTGCTCAGAAGCGTGCGCATGCATGCCGGAGATGCAAAGCTGCGCGTGCACCTTAATTTTTGCTACCAGTGCAGCGTCCTTATCCGTGCTGGTAGCAACCCATTATTGGTTGTGGTCTGCAAGCAGTCTGCTGAATTGCAGCAGTGTTGGACAGAAAGGAGGCTGGGGAGGAACCTGGGCCAGTCCTGGAGTCTGGAGAATGCTCTGCGTTGGAGGCAGAGATCCCGCCTGAGCCATTTGGGAGGTCTCCAGAGCCTGATCAAGGAAGAGGAACAGGGGGAGCCTGTTTCCAATGTGCTCATGTGCAGAGCTGCCGGAAGGTAAGAACAGTTACGGAGGAGAAGGACTACTCGGGAGTAAGACCTGTAGGTGATTGGCTCCTCCCATATATAAAAGTGGAGCAAACAGAGGTGCTCCTTGCAGGAAGCAATTTTGTTCATCTCAGTGTCATTTCAGTTCTGATTCTGTGTTTCTGTTTGGCCTTGCCAAGCTCCTTGCTAATTGGTCTTTGTCAGCGTGTCAAGAAAGATAAAGGTTGGTGCTTAACTGCCTTCTTCCCAAAGACTTTTGTCAGACTCATTAATATCGTTTGGGACTTATTACAGCTGTGAATGAACCGAATTCACAGCCGTTAAAATAAAAAGAGGTTTTTTTGGGGATGCCTTTTGTGCTTAATAGGAAGCCTAGGTCAGAACACTGTCAAGCAAAAGTCCATGGAGCAGCCAGATTCACTTAGCAACACTGTTACTATTCTAACAACTGCAGTGATTTGCTTAACGACTAGGGCAAGGAAAGTCATAAAGTGGGGCAAAATTCACTTAACAAGCGTATCACTTAGCAACAGAAATTTTGGGCTCAATTATTTCATTTATTTATTAATCTAATTTATATCCTGCCCAACTCCTCAAGGACTCTTATGGTCATAAGTTGAGGACTGCCAGTATTTATTTATTATTATTATTTATTTATTGGATTTGTATGCCGACCCTCTCTGAGTATACCCTTGTTCTTTTAGAGAGAACACCAGGTTTATTTTGAAGTGCTCATGAATTAAATAGGTCAAGTTAACTTCAAAAACTCCTAAACTTCCAGTCTATTACCCTCTAAAGATATCGTTATATCCTACATTCTCAGTCTGTATTTTCTAGGCTGGCAGGTCTACCAGGTATCCACTCTTGGGTATTAAAATAGACCATGTGTCAGGGTTCCAAATAGCATCCAAAATTAAATCAGAGTCCAAGGCATAGCATTCCTCAAAGTTCTAATTTATTAGCAGTGCCACATTGGCACATCTGTGAGAAACCTGAATCGAAGGCTACCAGCATTTCTCCACCCAGTTTAAAATTCATTCCCTTGTTCCCACATCCACAAGTTCATCAGTTGACCAGTCTCCCTCATGCTGTGTCCGTTACTCCCATCAACTTCCAATCAGGTGTCAACCAAAGGATGACCTTGAGAATCTAGAAGGAATTTGTTATGGCTACATTTCTGCTTCCCTCATGCAGCAACCCATCCCAAAATCCCACAACACAAATACAGTCTAATGCATAATATGTGAGAGGCCATAGTCTCCAAATCAAATGATGGCTTTGGCCTGATACCATGACCAAATGCATATATATATATTTCTTGTTGGGGAGATCACTGCAATGCAAGTCTGGGATAATACGTTAAAAATCTCACCAAGTCACAAAAGATCTCAGGATGATTTTAAATTGGTTTCTCTGAGTCTCGGTCTCTTTTTACAAAACTGTTGCGTGCATAACATCCAGAGGCAGTGACAGTGATTGATGTACAGACACTGTTTTGAATTCACTGGAACAGATAATTCAATTTGGTGGGAGAAACTTTATCTGTTTCCCCCCCCCCTCCTGTTTTGGAGCACCAAGCTTATGTAACACAGATAGGAACAGGGCCAGGTGATAAAAGTGAGTGTGAACCCAAACTTCAGGATATTTAAATAAGGCAAACGTCCAAATGTAAACGAGTCAATCAGAAAGGTATTTCGTAATTCATCATAACATTTCATAATTCTGAAGCCTGGCTGGCGTCATCGAGAGCTTTCCAGGTTTGCTGAATCAGGTTAGCAAAACTGCAAAGGGCTCCTTTTATATTTGTCTAGTTATCAGCGGCGAGTCAGCAGAACTACCGTAGGTAAGGAATAGATCTAGGGATACACAAGGGAACCTGGGTTTTTAAAAAAGCATCAGATGGCATCAGAGCCAACGTCATCTTGTCTGGCAGCCGTTTTAAAGGTCAGTCAGATGCCAGCCAAATGCTTTCAAGGGGTCAACAGGTAGACTGAACACAATCTTTTTGAGATTCCCACTGAAATGCTTTTTAAGGAAACTTTGGCAAATGTTTTTTTACTTTTTCAATCCGTGCATACATCCATATACCTTCAAATATTTTATCATTACAGTAAATACATAATTATACACTTTAACCGATCATATGTTCTTTATATATGTAACACTTTTTCCAGGTATATTTTTGCTTGTTTTTTAAAAAAAGGGAAAAAAAGAATACAAATACTGTATATAAGTCTAATTTTGTGGTCTGGAGTATCAATTACTGTAATTTCCAAAAAAAAAAAGAACCCTTCAAATTATAGTAGTCAGTAATAGCTTAATTAATCATAGAAGTTATTCTTTCCCTCATTTTTTAATTTTAAGGCACATTTGCTTCTTAATCTTTCTTCTAATTTATCATTGATTCCCACCCCCTGTCTTATCCTAATCAAATGCCCCATAGACAAAAATCATAATAATTCAGCACGGAAGGTTCTCTTGGAAGAAATCTGGAAATAAAGAGGGAGGTGTTGATATATTTTTTGAAAAGCAAGATTCTTCCTGGATTTCCCTTTGAAGCTGCAAGCAGAAAAAGAACAGGCCAAAGCCAGTTATACATATTGTACACCTTTGACCTGCAATAATCATATGTCATCATCAGCTTGAGGAAGGACCTTGCTGCTGTTTTGCTCGCTCCTGCTCCGCGCGCACATGCGCAGTGCCAAAAAATCCATTTTTTTAAAAAGCGGAAAACAAGATGGTGACTGTATACACAGTGTTGGAAACTCGGCTTCTGTGCATGCTCAGAAGAGACATAGAAAATTGACGGCAGAAAAAGATGGACCTCATGGTCCATCTGGTCTGTCCTTATACTATTTCCTGTACTTTATTTTCTCCGGGTCCCGTCGACTAAACAATGTCGTCTGGTGGGCCCCAGGGGAAGAGCCTTCTCTGTGGCGGCCCCGGCCCTTTGGAATCAACTCCCCCCGGAGATTAGAACTGCCCCCACCCTCCTTGCCTTTCGTAAACTACTTAAGACCCACCTATACCACCAGGCATGGGGGATTTGAGACATCTTCCCCCAGGCTCATTATTATTTATGTTTGGTATGTATGTGCTGTTTGGTTTTAATTATGATAGGGTTTTTAGTTATTTTTAATATTATATTTGTGCCATTGTAATATTGTTTTTATCGTTGTTGTGAGCTGCCCCGAGTCTTCGGAGAGGGGCGGCATACAAATCTAATAAATTGAATTGAATTGAATTGAAATTTATGTAAGAAAATGATAATTTTTTTAAAGATGGCCGCACTCACGAACTGCTACCAGTATTGGGTTGCTAAGCCATAAATTACATGTCATTGGCGTACGCGTCCCAGTGAGATTTTGCTTCTGCGCATGCGCGGGAAGCAAAATCTTCTGAGAGACCGCATGGGGGTGTGAGGCTCCTACGGGTAGAGTCAGGTACGCAGTACTGGTAGCAAAAGTTTGATTTTTTTTTCTTTTTTTCCCTTCTGGGCTCTGGGTGTTTTCCTCTCCCAGTAAATGAGTTTGAATGTGTATAATTTTAGAAGAGCTGTGTGTGTACATGTACTTTATATGTTTGTTTGTTTGTTTGTTTGTTTGTTTGTTTGTTTGTTTGTTTGTTTGTTCGTTCGTTCCTTCATTCATTCATTCATTCATTCATTTATTGGATTTGTATGCCGACCCTCTCCGTGGACTCGGGGCGGCTAACAACAGTGATAAAAACAGCATGTAACAATCCAATACTAAAACATCTAAAAAACCCTTATTTATAAAACCAAACATACATACAAACATACCATGCATAAATTGTAGAGGGAAAGAATATCTCAGCCCCCCCATGCCTGACGGCAGAGGTGGGTTTTAAGGAGCTTACGAAAGGCGAGGAGGGTGGGGGCAATTCTAATCTAGTAGATAATATAGTAATTCTAATATAGTAGATAATCAAGGGTGGGCTACTGCCCAGATGGGGGAGAATGCAGTGGGGTAGCGAAAATGGAGCTCCACCCCAGAGCACCCAATGCATAAGCCACGGCCACAGTGTGGTAGTAAAAATTTTGGTAGCCTATCACTGCGTGCATTGTACCGGTAGCAGCAGTAAGTACCAACCGGCACTAACCGAACCGGTTCCATGACATCTTCGTGACATCACCAACAGGTTGCTACCGGTTTGGGCAAACTGGTCTGAACCAGGAGGAACCCACCCCTGGCTTGAGGCAAATAATTGACTTGTTGCTTCTTGCAACATGGTCTTCTTCCCTAGAGGAAAGTCTGAGTATGTGTGGTGGGGGGGGGCTTTGTTTTCGCCTCCATTTATGAAATCCTCAGAGGGAAATCACCAGCTGCCTTGGCGCCGTCTCTTGAGCTCATCTCCCCCCCCCTTTTTTTTCTTTTGGCCTCATTCCTGGGATGCTTTTCTTCTAGACAAAAAGCTCTTCAGGGGGTATCCTGAGCTTGAACATGACGCATCAGTGTGTCTTCAACGGCACTCTAAACACCCGGTGGGAGGATAATTCACATGGTCCGTTGCTTGCATTTTCCTGCCACCTGAGATGCAAGGGCGATGCCTCACTTCCAGTCTCGTGTCGCTTGTTTGTTTGAGAAATGGCTACTTCATCCAAGCCACAAGGAGCTTACGGTTTCCTAAGGCTGGAAAAGCGCGGGAGATTTGACAGCGCACCCTGTTGTCTGAAAGATGCATACACACCACACACGCACACACCCTGGGTGATACTGCCAAATTCACTTTCATTTCTTCTCCTATCTTACAAACTCTGACAATCAATCTGCAAGGAGGTTCCCCCCCCCCAAAGCATGTGAAAAATGTATTGTATTCAACCAACTCCTTCAATTAAGTGTTGTACCTCATGATTCTTGACAAATCTATATATTCTTTTATGTACACTGAGAGCATCTGCACCAAAGACAAATTCATTGTGTGTCCAATCACCCTTGGCCAATAAATAATTCTATTTTGTTCTGTTCTGTTCAACTCTACTTTACTCTATTCTATTCAACCATCTTTTCCCCAGCAATATTTATTCTTCAAGCCTTCTTGGTGCTAGGTAGGGAAAGGGGGTCTGCTCTTATTTGATATGCTACTAGCACTGATGACATTAACTGGTTTGGTAATGAAATGTCTGCAAAGAAACAGCCAAGGGCAGAGAGCACTGAGAACTCTATAATTCAACCTTGAGCTGCAAAGTACGTATTCTTTTTTATAATAATAACAGAGTTGGAAGGGACCTTGGAGGTCTTCTAGTCCAATCCCCTGCTCAGGCAGAAAACCCTACATGACTTCAGACAAATAGTTATCCATTCTCTTCTTTTAAATTTCCACTGTTGGAGCATTTACAGATTCTGGAGGCAAGATGTTCCACGGATTAATTGTTCTCACTCTCAGGAAGTTTCTCCTTAGTTCTAAGTTGCTTCTCTCCTTGTTTAGTTTCCACCCATTGCTTCTTGTTCCCTCAGGTGCTTTGGAGAATAGCTTGACTCCTTCTTCTTTGTGGCAACCCCTGAGATATTGGAACACTGCTATCCTGTCTCCCCTGATCCTTCTATCCATCAAACCAGACATTTTCATCAACTATCGACATTCCTTCTTGCAAGCAGTTTTCAATAAATGAATTCCACACACACACCCCTTCTCCAATATTTGACATTTCCACTTATTGATATATTATGGTCAAGCCTGGAACTTTGGGATTGGCAGTTGAAAATAAATTCTCTATCTTTCCCAGAAGCACCGGTTTAGGAATCTAAAGCCAAAACTAGCATCCAACAGACCAGGACTTATAAGTCATTTCTGATGTCTTCCTCTTTGCTCAAAAGTTTAGCCTTTTTCCTCTTAAGTACAGGAGATTGTCTCTTGGCCAATAAAGGAAACAATATCCTTTTCATAGATAGCAAAGATGAATTGATTGTGATCACATTTTCAGGGGCATTTTTTTGGTCATTATTCGCTTAATGAATCCTCAGATGAGCAGACGTGTACACTTCCCTGAGCCATCTGAAATATTTCTTTGCCCACAAGAAAGGAGTGTCTTCTCGACAAAGGCATTCCCCTCTAAGCACAAGGCATCTTAAAGGGATTTAAAGAAAAGGAAGAATAATAGAGTTACAGATTTGGAAGGGACCTTGGAGGTCTTCTAGTCCAACCCTCTTCTCAAGAAGGAAACCTTATACCATTACAGACAAACAGTTCTCCAATCTCTTTTTAAAACTTCTGGAAGTAGGTTGTTCCATTGATTAATTGTTATATTTGTTCTTTGTTGAAAATGCTGCAGTTTCACAACACACGGGCAGAATTAATCACAGTTTCAACTGGGAAATGGTGACCACCTGAGACAAAGCCAATTCCCCAACACACTAGAGCAGTGATGGCGAACCTTTTTTTCCCTTGTGTGCCAGAAGAGCGCACATGTGCGCTATCGCGCATGCACGAATGCCCACATCCATAATTTAATGCCTGGAGAGGGCGGAAACAGCTGACCCCGCCCCCTGGAGGCTAGAAATGGCATTACCCCCCTACTTCTGGTGGGCCCAGTAGGCTTGTGTTTCACCGTCACCAGGCTCCAAAGGCTTTCCTGGAGTCAAGGGAGGGTAACATACTGTGCAAAAGAAACCATCAACCAGCCAAAAAAGGGAACCAAAAAACTAAAAGGTCTACACACTAGGAGTCCACATCCAAACGAGCAGAGATCTACACCAAGATTAATTCCAGACCAACAATCCAGAAGTAAACAATACCCCAATCAAGAAACTTCCAAACAAGCTAACAACCCAACCACCAACATTAAAAGCGTAAACCACCAGAATATAAATTGAGAACAAACCCCCTTTCTTACCAGCAGCACTGATGATGTTACCTAGTTGGGTGATGAAACGTCTGCAAGAAAACTACCAAGCTCACAGAGCACCAAAGACCCCTCATGTCAATCCTGAGCTACGAACATCCTCCTTTATAGACGTACGTTTATCCAGGGGGAGATAAATGTGAAAGCTCTTTACGAAAACTATCAAGGAGGCACATAGAAACATAAAAACATAGAAGATTGATGACAGAAAAAGACCTCATGGTCCATCTAGTCTGCCCTTATACTATTTCCTGTATTTTATCTTAGGATGGATCTATGTTTATCCCAGGCATGTTTCAGTTCAGTGACTGTGGATTTACCAACCACGTCTGCTGGAAGTTTGTTCCAAGCATCTACTACTCTTTCAGTAAAATAATATTTTCTCACGTTGCTTCTGATCTTTCCCCCAACTAACGTCAGAATCTCCTCAGTAAGAAATATCACCTGACTGATGATAAGCATAAACCTGTGAATTTAGCTTTTCAATGCCCATGTAAAAGTTTACATTGAAGGACATATCCAAATGAGCGTTTGTGAATTATGGACTTGACTTAAGTACATAACTATGGACTCGACTTAAGTGCATTTATTTACAATAATTAAACTGTCTTGAAGTTTAAGAGCCTCGGTGGTGCAGTGGTTAAAGTACAGTCCTGCAAGAGATTAGAACTGCCCCTACCCTCCTTGCCTTTTGTAAACTCTTTCAGCTGTGGCGAGGGGGGCGTTCGCCCAGGTTCGCCTGGTGCATCAGTTGCGACCCTATTTGGACCGGGAGTCACTGCTCACAGTTACTCATGCCCTCATCACCTCGAGGCTCGACTACTGTAATGCTCTCTACATGGGGCTACCCTTGAAAAGTGTTCGGAAACTTCAGATCGTGCAGAATGCAGCTGCGAGAGCAATCATGGGCTCCTCTAAATATGCCCATGTCACACCAACACTCCGCAGTCTGCATTGGTTGCCGATCAGTTTCTGGTCACAATTCAAAGTGTTGGTTATGACCTATAAAGCCCTTCATGGCACCGGACCAGATTACCTCAGGGACCGCCTTCTGCCACACGAATCCCAGCGACCAGTTAGGTCGCACAGAGTGGGCCTTCTCCGGGTCCCGTCAACTAAACAATGTCGCTTGGCGGGACCCAGGGGAAGAGCCTTCTCTGTGGCGGCCCCGGCCCTCTGGAACCAACTCCCCCCAGAGATTAGAATTGCCCCCACCCTCCTTGCCTTTCGTAAACTACTTAAAACCCACCTCTGCCGCCAGGCATGGGGGAATTAAGATTTCTTCTCCCCCTAGGCCGTTACAATGGTATGCATGGTATGTTTGTATGTGTGTTTGGTTTTCTATATTAAGGGGTTTTAATTTGCTTTTAGTATTGGATTATTATTGTATATTGTCTATGATTGCTGTTAGCCGCCCCGAGTTTTTGGAGAGGGGCGGCATATAAATCCAATAAAACTTGAAACTTGAAACTCCTTAAAACCCACCTCTGTCGTCAAGCGTGGGGGAACTGAGACATCTCTCCCTGCCTATGTAGTTTTTTTGCATGATATGACTGTATGTATGTTTTTTATATTGGGGTTCCTTGCTTTTAGATTTTTAAATGTACAATTGTTATTTTAGATTCTAGTTATTAGATTTGTCATTATATATTGTTTTTATCAATGTTGTGAGCCGTCCCGAGTCTGCGGAGAGGGGCGGCATACAAATCTAATTAATTAATCAATTAATTAATCAATCTGTCTGTCTGTCTGTCTGTCTGTCTACCTACCTACCTACCTATCTACTTCTACTGATCACCTGCTGCCAGCAGTTTGGCAAATCGAATCCCAGTAGGCTCAAGGTTGACTCAGTCTTCCATCCTTCCGAGGTCAATAAAATGAGGACCCAATTTGTTGGGGGCAATTTGTTGATTCTCTGTAAACCGCTTGGAGAGGGCTGTAAAGCACTATGAAGCGGTATATAAGTCTAAATGCTATTGCTATTGAATACTTTTGGATTCAGTACTGAGTTCGAAAAAGGAAAACTAGCAGGCAACTGAAGATCCAACAGGGTTTGATTCAAAGTGTCCAAATCAGTTCATCTTTAAATATTCACACACAAAAAAAAATGAACGATTTCCTTTGCTTTCTGGTAAGGAGAAAATCTTGGCATCAAAACATTGATTTTGGCATCAAAAATCTTGGCATCAAAACATTGAAACATAGCTGCCCCGAGTCGTCGGAGAGGGGCGGCATACAAATCTAATAAATTAATTAATTAACTTTAGAGTTTTCTTTTTTGAGGGGTAGCACATGTGAATTCAAGAGTCACGTCCCCAATTTATTTGCTAAGTTTTTCTTTAATTACCCTGTTTCTCCCCAAAATAAGACATCCCCTGAAAATAAGCCCAATCGGGCTTTTGAGTGCATGGCAATAAGGCCAAGCGCTTATTTCGGGGTTCAAAAACAGTTTAAGGCAGGGTCTTATTTTTGGAAAAACACATTTTTGGGCTGGAACATTTTGTTTGGCCTGAAGATGATTGGAACAGAGATACCAACAGGTTAGAGAAGCTTGAGTTTTGTTCTTGTTTTTTTTTTAAAAAAAAAGTAGAATTAGCCTTACACAAGAGATGAGTAGCAATAAAAGGTCACAGTACACAAAGGGGAAAATTAGTATTGCTCAAGGGGTAAACAGCACTTGCTACATCAAAGGAAAAATTAGTCAGTGTAGAAGTGGGAGATAACCTGTTTAAAGTAACTGATCAAACTCTTGCATGCTTTGCTTTGTATAACCAGCTCTGAACCGTATGGTGACATACAACTTGCATCTTTTCTATGATGCAAAGGTGAGAAAAGGCAATGAGTACACAGAATTCATTTTACAAGGCCACTTCATGCGCCTGAAAGAAATCCCAGAGTATTGTGGGGTCCCCAACCTTTTGGACTTCAGGGACCACCAAGATCATATTTTTAAGTCCCACAGATCATTAATATGATTTTATTACATTTATAAAATAATGATCAGAGACCTTCCATTTTATTAATATAAAATGCACCTATTTAACATAACAAATTTATAAATGCTTATTTAAGTTATAACGAAGTAGATGCTTATTTAATTATAACAAAATCATAAATGCTTATTTAATCATGACAAAATCTTTAAAGGTTGTTTAATTGTAACAAAATTATTAAAGGTGGTGTGGTTATTACAAAATAATGGAAGCTTATTTGATGGTGGGTTTCTGATGTTGTTGGGAAAGTTAGTCCCAAATTCTAGAGCTGTTGCTGTAGTCCTTTTCCTTCCCTCCCTTCCCTCCTTCCCATTCCTTTCCTTTCCATTCCTTTCCTTTCTTCTTCCTTTCCTTTCCTCTCTTTTCCTTTCTTCTTCCCGGACTGGATTAATTGCTCTCGGCCATATCTGGCCCAGGGGCCAAGATTTCTCCATGGACCACAAGTTGGTGACCTCTGGTCTAAATAGTATCGTGGTGTGGACATTGCTCTCAGAGTCACAAGATTTAGGAGAAAATGGCGGCTTGAGAGCCTCATTCTTTCTACTTCCAATTGTCATGCCATTTGTTTGTGTGTGCGTGCGCATGTGCGCTGTTCCTTTTCTAGACAAAACAACTGTGCACAAGAGGGAAGTGCATCTCAAATGTCACAAAAGCATCAAAACCTTTGGCCTGGCGGAAGGAAGTCTCCAAGCAGTTTGGGGAGGAAAAAAGTATACGCAGATTTACTTCAGTGGCTACTGGGAATGGGAAATAGGGAGTGAAATGAGATGGCTAGAATCCTGAAAAGCAGCATCACATCCTGCAACATATTGTGCACTTCCTTGGCTTATATTAATAAATACAGTTGCTCTCAGGTGTGGGCAATTTAGTTAACTGCCATCTCTATCTCTTAATTTCACTCATTTCTCAGCTATCCTGCACCAAACACAGTTCAGCTCTGTTTCTATATCGGTTTATGAATTCCTTTGACTCACACTACAAACTGTTCCTGCATCTTATCCTCTCCGGAGAAGGGCAGCATACAAATCTAATAAATAATAATAATAATAATAATAATAATAATAAATATTAATTTTTCTAGTATTTGTACTTTTGGACAAGCAGTTTTGGACAAGTGAAGTGGTGTAGGGTTTCCTGCCTGAGTAGGGGGTTGGACTAGAAGACCTCCAAGGTCTCTTCCAACTCTGTTATTATTCTGTTCTATTCCTATTTTCCATTATTTTATTTTATTTTATTCTATTCTATTTTTTATTCTATATTATTTTCTCCTATTCTATTCTATTCCTATTTTCCATTATTCTATTCTATTCTGTTCTGTTCCCTACCCTCACTCTCAAGGCCATATATTTTGATGTATCATATGCGTGCCTTGCCATATTTATATCCTATAATAAAGGCTTGCATTGCACATTAATTCAAAAGGTTGCAGTCTGTCTCACTTTGTTTCAAAATGTGACACCTGCACCCTTTTGCTTAACCTACCATTTCCTTATGCCCTTTGAATGAGATCAATGGGTATAAGATTTTACAAGGAACAAGTTTCTGACGCATCCCAAAACCTGCTGTAACTTTGCGTGATGAGGAATGGCTTAGTACTGTTTTAGTCACGTTTCAGGTTAAGATTGTGCCCTCTCAATGGAACTGAGTTTGAAAAAGGTTCCAGGCATTGCAACAGGTTCGAAGGAATGTTGCAACAACTTTTTCAATGGAAACAAAACTGGACTCCTGACTTGGATATTTTTAATATTCGTTTCAGAAAACTCTCTTCAGTTGGACTGTTTAGTAAACCTATGTTGTTTAAGCACACAGCATTGCTGAAGTGCCACCCTGTCTGGCTTTCCTAATTCTCACCTGAAAATTCAATAAAATAGAAAGTGTGTATCGTAACAACAATGCTTTCTTACAGTAAAGTGATACTTCATCTTACAAACTTAATTTGTTCCATGAAAAGTTCGTAAGACGAAGCAATTTTCCCCATAGGAATCAGTGTAAAAGCAAATAATGTGTGCAACCCCATCCCCAAAGTCATCCCTTTTGCCTTGCGCCACGGGGAATCCTCACCTTCGGACTTCTGTTGCCAGCCGAAGCTCGGGGATTCCCCTGACGCTCCCCTCGTATCCCAGCGGCGGCGGCTCAGGTTCATAAGGTGAAAATAGTTTGGAAAAAGAGGCAAAAAAATCTTAAGCACCGGGTTCATATCACGAAAAGTTTGTATGAAGAGGGGTTCATAAGACGAGGTATCACTGTATCTACAAGAGCAGTTTATAACAAAAAGGCAGAAGCAGTTGGCCAGATAGCCCAGGGAAACAATGATTCTTCAGGAGCAGCAGGTTACTTCTAAGATAGGTGCTGTAAAATATTTAAGATTACATCTTTGGGTTCAGTTCTGTTCCCTGGTCAGCAATGTTCACATCTAGAGTCTGAGACAATTTAAGTTTCATCTGTTAACAAATATATTTCTGGCTGTCCTGATCGCAAGAAAATAAAGTGTGCATGATTGTGCATAAGAATCTCCCATGTAATTTTGGAAGATTCATTGCAGGGTTTTACCTGTTGTTTTACAGTGTTTCCTGCCTTTACATCTGTATGTAAATCTAAGAGACAGTTTGATACAGTGATTAAACTGTCTGGATATATGTTTATCCCAGGCATGTTTAAATTCAGTCACTGTGGATGTTCCATGCATCTACTACTCTTTAAGACTAAGAAATGAGGAGACAATAAGTTCTAGTCCCATCTTAGGCATGGAAGCTGGCTGGGTGACTTTGGGCCAGGGTGATTATTGTTACAGAGAAAATAGAAGGAAGGGAGGTGTATCAGGTATATTATTATTATTTATTAGATTTATATGCCACCCCTCTCCGAGGACTCGGGGCGGCCACCTCAAGTTATTTATAAAAACAATAAAGGCAAGATGGAAAATCCAATAAATAAAAACATTCTTAGTGTGTTGATTAGATTCTCAGACAAGAAATGCAATTGATAGAATATGAATATGGGCTTTTTGCAGTGTGCTTTTATTATGCCTTTAGACATTGGCATGTGCAAGGAATAGGATAAAAGACTAAAAGTTGCTTAAATTGTAAACCTGTAAGACATTTAGGTTCTGCTAAGAGTGTGAGTACCCTTTATTTCTGATTATATTATCTCATAACAGAGTAGCTCTTCCATGAAACCACTTTGGGACCGAAGGAGATACAGGAAAGGACTTGACATCAACCTGAAGTCCTAAAGCTCCTAAAAGAAACATCCAAATTATTTGGAGTGATGAAAAGCGATGGGAACCTGGACTTCCAAAGTGCATCTTTGAACTTGGAACCCAGGAGCAAGCGGTTCCGAAAAGGAGCACAAGACAGCCCAAACCACATCTAAAAAACCTCCTAAGAGCCTTTCTGTTCCAGAACCATCAGCATTCCAACAAAGTGAAATTTGTATTCCCCTCCCTCCCCTTACTAACTGGCTTTTCTGGTCCAATTTCTTCTGGTTTCCCTTGAAAAGGCAAAGAAGTCCAGCTGAGAAGCTCCAGCCCCTTGGGAAGATGACTCAACCCGTCTCAATTTACATACTGAGGCTGGACAGCTCCTAGCCCTTATCTGTGATTATAAAGGAACACTTTCGGGATCTCCCTTTCTGATACTTTTGCCGGCTGCTTCAGGCCAAACCCGGAGACGCCTTCTCACCGCGCTGCCAAACTCCACTCAGCAGAATCCTAGAGACAGACCCAGCAGGCACCAAGACTAGAGGTATTGTGTTCTCCTTTTTCCTTTGTGTGGTCCTGCCGTTGGTGCCCGAAACAAGTTTATAATTGCTATACACTGGATGAAACGTATCTTAATTGTAGTGTAGTGTGTGTGTGTGTGTGTGGCTTCAGGATACAGGTGATACTTATTCTTTTCCACTGCTGATAAACAATTAAGGATAGATCCAGCGGAAGCTGAATGAGCTAAGTGAATCAAGAGGTTTGGAATAAGTTGATCCTGTCACATGCGAGGTATCTGTTTTCCTCACCATATTAACAGTCCCCCACACATCAACGTTGTTTCATCTGACTGCATTTTTTGGAATGACAGCCTAAAGTAGGAGTGTCCGATTTTGGGAACTTTTAATTTGGGAACTGGCTGCATAGCTAGAGGTAGAACAAGCAGGAAGAGGGAGATTGTGATCCCGCTGTATAGAGCGCTGGTGAGACCCCATTTGGAATAATACTGTGTCCAGTTCTGGAGACCTCACCTACAAAAAGAGATGGATCAAATTGAACGGGTCCAAAGATAGGCTGCAGCATAAAACATACCAGGAAAGACTTCATGAACTCAATCTGTATAGTCTGGAGGACAGAAGGGAAAGGGGGGACATGATCAAAACATTTAAACATGTTAAAGGGTTAAATAAAGTTCAGGGGAGAAGTGTTTTCAATAGGAAAGTGAACACAAGAACAAGGGGGCACAATCTGAGGTTAGTTGGGGGAAAGATCAGAAGCAACATGAGAAAATATTATTTGACTGAAAGAGTAGTAAATGCTTGGAACAAACTTCCCTCAGACGTGGTTGGTAAATCCACAGTAACTGAATTTAAACATGCATGGGATAAACATATGTCCATTCTAACATAAAATACAGGAAATGGTATTCAGGTCTTTTCCTGTGTAAGATTGATAGAACCTTGGCAACATTTTGACGAGGTGCCCACTCGTCATCTTCAGGCTGGCGTTTTCGGCTTCACGCTTTGTTTGCCCTAGCACGAAGCCAAGAACACCAGCCTGAAGATGATGAGTGGGACCTTCTTGGAACGTTGCCAAGATTCTATCAATCTTACATGGGAAAAGACCCAAATACGCCAAGACCTACATAAATGTGTGTGTGTGTGTTTGTGTTTATGTGTGTGCGCGCACGCGTAACATGTGTTTTTGCTGATAATGAAAAGGAAGGAAGACTAGTATAGTTCTGTTTCAAGCTTATTATTAGCCATACCCTTACTGGGATTTGAACCTGCAGAGTCATTATCAGCACATATAGATTATAGTTTGCCAGCTATAAAGGTTTAACTGCCTTGGATATGGGCCCTGGAGGGGCCGAGAGGCAAAAAGGAAGCAGTACACTCCCTTCCATATTTGCTTATACCAGGGTGATTTGATGGAAAAAAACATGTATATATATGTTTTATATGTTTATATGTTTTATATATAATTTTATGTTTTATATTTATATATGTAGATTGCTGGGTTATATGTGAGTTCGGGGTTTTCCCCGTGTAATATTGTGGTGCTACAAAGCTTCACATATTCTCCCTGGATAAGCATAAGCTTAGAAACACATTTTGCTGATTTATTCTGTAATGCTAATGCTGCATTAAAACTTAGCAAATACTTTATATGCTCTATGTATATGTGTATGTACTGTATATGTGTGTGTGTGTGTTTGTAGATTGTTCTGAGTTCGGGTTTTGCCCTGTGTAATATTTTGCATGTTTATGCGACGTTTCGGTGAAATCACATTCACCATCATCAGGCTGAAGTTTCCAAGCTTCAACAGCAAGAAGCTTGCAAACTTCAGCCTGATGATGGTGAATGTGATTTCACCGAAACGTCGCATAAACATGCAAAATATTACACAGGGCAAAACCCGAACTCAGAACAATCTACATATATATATATATATATATATATATATATATGTGTGTGTGTGTGTGTGTGTGTGTGTGTGTGTGTGTGTGTGTGTGTGTGTGTGTATATATATATATATGTTTTTTTCTGTCAGATCAGTAAGGGTATGGACAGTAAGGGTATGGCTAGCTGATGTGGCCAGAACAAAGCAGAAATAGTGCTATCCTAGTCTCCCTTAATTTTAATTTTAAAAAGTCAGCAAAAAACATGCGACACACATACATACTCACACATATGTGTGTGTGTGTGTTTTCTGTCGGAAAGCAAAAACATGTGACATATATATATATATGTGTATATGTATATATACATACATAGACACACACATACTCACACATACATACATATAAGCAGCCAACAATCTGAGTGCTCATTTGACCCACCTCGGAAGGATGGAAGACTGAGTCAACCTTGAGCCGGAGGTGAGATTTGAACTGCTGAACTACAGCTAGCAGTTAGCTGAAGTAGCCTGCAGTGCTGCCCTCTTCTCTAACCTCTATGCTACCCTGGCTCTTTTCCACACATTGTTACACAACCCAAGCCGAAAATGGAGCAAAGGGAAAAGGGGAAAAAAGTGAACATAGTAACGGATCCAAGTTTTATTTATTTATTTGTTTGGTGGGGGGTTTTTTTGCAAATCTTCTCCCAATTTGAGAAACCTTCCTCTTTTTGGCTTTATAGTTAGAGAACAGACACAGCAAATTGTATCCCATCGACCGATGAAGGCCCACAAAGTTGGCCTTCTCCAGGTCCCATCAGCCAGACAATGCTGGCTGGAGGTCCCTAGGGGAAGACCTTCTCTGTGGCAGCCCCTGCCCTCTGGAATAATAATAATAATAATAATAATAATAATAATAATAATAATAATAATAATAATAATTTATTAGATGTGTATGGCGCCCCTCTCCAAAGACTTGGGGCGGCTCACAACAATAAAACAATGTTACAATGGAAAACAAATCTAATATTAAAAAACAGTTAAAAACCCATCATTTAAAAAACCAAGCAACACACGCATACCATATATAAAATGTAAAAGCCTGGGGGAGGTGTCTCAGTTCCCCCATGCCTGGTGATACAGGTGGGTCTTAAGTAATTTGCGAAAGGCAAGGAGAGTGGGTCAGTTCTAATCTCTGGGGGGAGTTGATTCCAGAGGGCTGGGGCTGCCACAGAGAAGGCGCTTCCCCTGGGGCCCGCCAAATGGCATTGTTTAGTTGACGGGTGCAGAGAAGGCCAACTATGTGGGACCTAACTGGTCGCTGGGATTCGTGTGGTAGAAGGCGGTTCCAGAGGTACTCTGGTCCGATGCCATGTAGGGCTTTATAAAGGTCATTACCAACATTTGAATTGTGACCGGAAACTGATCGGCAGCCAGTGCAGGCCACAGAGTGTTGGAGAAACGTGAGCGAATCTGGGAAGCCCCACGATAGTTCTCGCGGCCGCATTCTGCACGATCTGAAGTTTCTGAACACTTTTCAAAGGAAGCCCCATGTAGAGAGCATCAACTCCCTCCAGAGATTCACACGCTTCCCACTCTTCCGGCCCTTCTGGAAAAGCTTAAAAACATACTTATGCTGGCAGGCTTGGGGCTGTTGAGCTTGGTCACTCTGCTCCAGCCTCTCTTTTACTCTTTGATTGGTGGAAGTGTGATTGAGTTGTATGTTAAGGCATTGATAATCATATTTAACGTTTTAGGGTGTTTTTAGCTATTTTAATTAACTTTGATTTCTCTTATTGTTCTGTATTATTATGCTGTAAGCCACCCTGAGTCTCAGGAGAAGGGCAGCCTTAAAAATTGAATGAATGAATGAATGAATTGATTAATTGATGAATGAATTGATGAATGAATGACACCATAATTCAGCGTAGAGGCAGGGCGAGGGCAAAACTTCTGAGAACCGGCAAATAGCACTTCTGGCTGCTAAAGTAGGGTGGGAATGGTGATTTTGCAGCATCCTTCCTCCAGGAGTGGGGTGGGAATTGAGATTTTACAATATCCTTCCCCTGGCACGCCTACCAAGCCATGCCCACAGAACCGATAGGGGAAAATTTTGAATTTCACCCCTGCATCAAACCATGGGTTAGTGATGCTTTGATGATTCCACCTGACTGAGTAGACGGGACAAATGATGTGATGGGCTTTTCCTGTTAGCTAGTGAATTTTGGTGGGAGGATCAGTTGGTGGCACCCATCCTCCCGCAGGATTTCACTATATCCAAAGCCACAGTGTTGGAGGATGAGCACAGAATCTGCTTCTGACTCACTGTAATGTCTGCAACAGACTGTTGGAAATGCAAAGATTATTCAGTAGCTACTTGTCCTGGGCCCAATGATATCATTAGTTCATAATAACATTTGGCTTTTTAAAAAACCTGATGATGAAATTGGTATAACTCAACTGCTTGCATCACATAACTATCACGTAAGCCCCTTTTCTACCTGGAATCCAGCATAAGTGAAATGCAAATAGCTTCAGAAGTCAGATAATTTCACTTTTTCTTGATTATAATTATAATTAATTATTATAATCAATGGACAGAGAAGAGGTAGGACTCAAACTAAGTGTTTCCATGTTTAAGGCAGAGACTGGATTTTTAAAAATGTGTGTTATAAGATAGCAGAATTTTGAATTGTATGTAACTAAACTCTAAACACTGAAAAGGTGAACATTTCTGAGACGAGGTGAATAAAAGAGAACCATATGAAAGCATATTGAAATCAGAACCAGAGTGAAATCCGAGTTTGGAATTAGGATGCTGATTTTTGTGCATATTCCAGTAACTTCTCTGCTGTTCAAAATATTTCCCAGGCAGAACGACTCTTCTTGCAAAGACACAGAACTCAGTTCTTGGCTATACTGCTCAACCCCCACTCCCCAAGACAAATATATCAACTGATTATCTTATTTCAGTGATCTTCTCTGCAAGAAATTCATTGTAATTCTGCTCGCTCATAAAACTGAGAAAAATTCTATACTTGTATGACAAATATGTAATAAATAATTTTTTTAAAAAAAGTTTTTGTTCCCCACCTGTAGCCACCCATACCAGTTTTGCTTTGCTTTCTAGCATTCAGCATAGAAAGAATGCTAACTACAAATGGAAATGAGATGGATTTGGTAACTGCCGTCCAGATTTAGATGTTTCTGCAAAACACATCCAAAAAATAATAATCATAGTCCCTTACAGAGACATCTGTAAAGGCAAATGCTTTCACCTGTTCATTTCCGTACAGCTTCTATTGTCTTCTGCCCTTTCTGGAGCCATGGAATTCCTGCTTTTTGGCTTTTTTTGTTTTTTAGAACAATCCCCTGAAAAGCTTTTGTCATACAAGTCTGAAACTTCTAAATTTGGCCTGACGTGGAACATTTTTTGTGTGGAAAGCCTTGAAAGTATGTACATGAATATTGCTACTGATTCTTCCCAGTGTAACATACAGTACACATTTATCTTGTCTTTCGGTCGCAGCCAGCAGAGAGCAGCATCTTATAAAGACTTTGCTCTGTTCTTTTTTTAAAAATAAATGTTGTAAGGACTTCTTGGAAATAGGTGTCTATTTTTTTTTATAATTCAACTGTCACTGCTTTAAAAAAAGTTGGATTAAAATGATAATTTAAAAAAATCAGAGTACAATCTTGCCTAATCAGATTTTAGCATAGGTTCCAAGACTGAAGAAGAAACAGTTGTTTTCTTAAGACAGCTGCTGTATTCCCTTCCTTGATTCGACAAGCCTTTCAAAATAAAATTAAAAAATTAAAATAAATCATCTACCCAGCCCACCCATGGGACACTGCAATTTGTAACTAGCACTGACACACATGTAACCAGTCAATGTGTTGAAATATGGGAAACAGAACGATACTCCTGAAAGTTGTATCCTGTGATTTAAATTCCTCACTCCTCCTCCTGCACAATTATTGGACTTGGAGACCTATTTAAGGTTTCTAAGAATGAGGAATTATGACAGACATCAAGCTAGTAAGATAGGCGCCGGATTAATCACGGCTGCTTGGGAATTCTCAAATTTGAAAAAGGAGAAAAAGAGGAGGAGTGATGGGTTATAAAGCCCTGAAAAGGGCCTGACTCTGGTATTTTACCACTGGGTTGCCCTAATTCACAGTTCCAAACTCCCTGTTTCAGATTTACAGAATGGGGGAAGTTGTGCCAAAAAAAACGGAGGACAAAGCGAAGGAGGAGAAAGAGGAGGAGGACGCAGCCCTAATCGAATTCTACAGCTCTTTCAGGGACCTCTTTGAGTTCTTCTGCCTAAACACCACTATCCATGGCACCATTCGCTTGGTCTGCTCGGACAGCAATAGGATGAAAACAACCTTCTGGGCTCTGCTGTTCTTATCCAGCTTTGCTATGCTCTACTGGCAGTTTGCCATGATCTTCAACCAGTACTTTGCCTACCCTGTGGTCATGTCCATGTCAGTCCATTCAGAGCCAAAGATGTTCCCTGCCATCACGCTTTGCAATTTGAATCCTTATAGGTAAGTTTCCCCTCCCATCATTCCCAGCCCTTATGGATGTTGGGAAACTGAACGGAAAGTAGTTTCCTCTACTCCAAAAAAAGCTCTTTACCATCTTAATTATTACAGTTGTTCCAGTTGATGATAATGATGATGGTAATAATAATAATAATAATAATAATAATAATAATAATAATAATAAAGAGATGGGGTGGCGCAGCAGTTAGAGTACTGTACTGCAGGCCACTGAAGCTGACTGTAGATCTGTAGGTCAGCGGTTCAAATCTCATCACTGGCTCAAGGTTGACTCAGCCTTCCAGGTGTGTAAAATGAGGACCCGGATTGTGAGGGCAATATGCTGGCTCCGTTAAAAAGTGCTATTGCTAACGTTGTAAGCCACCCTGAGCCTAAAGAGAAGGATGGCATAAAAATCAAATAAATAAATTAATAATGATATTGATATTAATATTAATAACAACAACAACAACAATAATAATAATAATAATAATAATAATAATAATAATAAATAGTAGTAGTAGTAGTTGGAAGGGATCTTGGAGGTCTTCTAGTCCAATCCCCTGCTTAGCCAGAAACCCTACACTACTTCAGACAAATATGGTTATACAACATATTCTTTAAAACTTCCAGTGTTGGAGCATTCACAATTTCTGGAGGCAAGCTGTTCCACTGATCAACTGTTCTGACTTATTGATTGATTGATATACTGCCCCTCTCTGGGGACTCGGGACGGCTTACAACATATAAAAAGAACAATGCAAATCCTTAGTTCTAAGTTGCTTCTCTCCTTGTTTAGTTTCCACCCATTGCTTCTTGTTCTACCCTCAGGTGCTTTGGAGAATAGGTTGACTCCCTCTTCTTTGTGGCAACCCCTGAGATATTGGAACACTGCTATCATGTCTCCCCTGGTCCTTCTTTTCATCAAACTAGACATATCCAGTCCCTGTGACTGTTCTTCATAACTTTTAGCCACCCATTTATATGGGTATCCGTAGCCAATCAGGGATCAGAGAGTAATTGGGCCAATGTTATGGCTCTAGACAGCTGAACCCATTATAGCTCTTGCTGATGTCCTTGAGGATTGTTAACTATGAGTGCAAAGGTTCCTGGAGACTAATCAAACATAATTAATGGGATAATTAGCATAACCCAGCATACTCTAGTGTTTAGGGAATAGGATAATGTTTCCTCCCAAACAAGACAAGGTTTTCCCCTGGTTTTTATAATCCTTTGTCCTTTCCATCATCTTCCCAGGATCAGCCCAGTCAATCAAGATATAGCCGAACTGGATAATCTGGCAAGGGAAACCTTGTATAGTTTATATGGCTTCCACATTCCGAAGAGCCCTCGAGAAGACGTCAACATCAACGTTTCAGAAGAAAATCCCGGCAAGGCCAACAGCTCTAAGTTTCACCTGGATCGTAACATCGCCCTACTGAACATGAGTGAGAAAGTGGGTTTTCGGCTGGTAAGTAGAACATCTCCTCCCGCTTCCCCTACAATTATAATGCCTCCCTTTCTCGATTGTTTGCATCAAATTAAGAGTTTGAAGGATTCTTAATGTAGACCAGTGGTCTTCAAACTTGGCAACTTTAAGACTTGTGGACTCCAACTCCCAGAATTCTCCAGCCAGCCGTATAGGGTGCCTTTCTTCATAGATGGTGGGTATGCAGTAAGCATAATATATCTTGACCACAGCAAATTGAAACAAGGAGCTGGCTGGAGAATGCTGGGAATTGAAGTCCCCAAGTCTTAAAGTTGCCAAGTTTGGGGACCTTTGATGTAGACCTTTTGGGAGGGAGCAAGGGAAAGCTGCCCCGAGTCTTTGGAGAGGGGCAGCATAGAAATCCAGTAAGTAAGTAAGTAAGTAAGTAAGTAAGTAAGTAAGTAAGTAAGTAAGTAAGTAAGTAATCCTCTGAACAAAAGATTAATGAGAACATAACATATTTAGTACAGGCGGTCCTTGGCTTACAACCACATTTTTTTGAAATTTGTTAACTGGGTTTTGCCCCATTTTATGACTGTTCTCACCGCACGTTGTTAACCGAATCACTGTAGTTTATAAGTTAGTAAACCCGATTGTTTAAGTGAATCTGGCTTCCCTGTTGACTTTGCTTGTCAGAAGGTCGCAAAAGGGAATCACATGATCCCCACCCCACCCCGTGGCACTGTGACCGTCATATATATGAGGCAGATGCGTCCGAATTTTGATCATGAGATCCTGGAGATGCTGCAATGGTATCCATGAGAAAAGGTCCTATGTCACATATTTCAATGCCATTGTAGCTTCGAACAGTCACAGTCGAACAGTGATAGATTAATAGTAGATACTTCACCAGAAGAGCCCTTCACTCTTCCACTCGAAACAGAATACCCTGCGAATCTAGACTTACAATCCTGGATCTAGAAAGCTTAGAACTACAATGCCTTAAATATGATCTAAGTATTGCCCACAAGATCATATGCTGCAACGTCCTGCCTGTCAATGACAACTTCAGCTTCAACTACAATAACACAAGAGCCCACAACAGATTCAAACTTAATATTAACTGTTCCAAACTTGGCTGTAAAAAGTACGACTTTAGTAATCAAGTTGTCGAAGCGTGGAACTCATTACCGGAGTCTGTAGTGTCATCCCCTAACCCCCAATATTTTACCCTTAGACTATCCATTGACTTCTCCAGATTCCTAAGAGGTCAGTAAGGGGCGTGCATAAGTGCACCAGAGTGGCTTCCGTCCCCTGTCCTACTGTCTCTATCTCCTAGATATTTTCTTCCATTCCTATATCTCTTCTTCTATTCTCTCATTAATATATTTTATTCCTATATTTTCTCTTTTATTTTTTCTTTGATATATTTTACTTCAAGTGTATCCTCTACAACCTTCATTGTGTATTATTGTGTTTTGGACAAAATAAATAAATAAATAAAATAAAATAAATAAATGAACACCGTAAGTCGAGGATTCCCTGTATTCCAGTCCTTCTCAAATAGTGGGGCGCACCCATCTGGAGGGGGTGCGGAGTGATACCAGTGGGGCATGTGTGACCCGAGGGAACATGGGTGGTCCCTCTCAATCGATTCCACCAGACGGGGAGTGTTTTCCCAGTTACACGCTGCTCTGAGCCCAGAAGAGAAGGCAGCCAGGCAACGCAGCTGTGTGAGTTTTTGTTGTTCTTGGCGGGCGCCATGGTAGCTATGAACGGTGTGGCGAACCTGCTGCTGGACAAGGAGGAGCATCCTCTGCAGCTGGCGGAAAGCTTCGAATGGCACCCTAAATCCTCCTTCCACACCGTTCGCTGGGAGTGCCCGGAAGAGGCAGCGCTTATAGGCCCGGCTGGCAACCCCAAAACACCGGCTTGATTAAACTGGCCTGGCCCTGCATCAAAAGAGGGCCCTAACCACGGTATCCTATGCCTGCCTAACCAAAAACATGCTTCACTGAGCTCAGTGTGACTTACTCCCAGCCAGGTAAGTGGGTAGAGCAGCCTTCCTCAGCCAATAGTTTGCTTGCAGCTTATAATAAGTAAAATAATAAATATGAACACTAAAATTCCATTGGGGCCCAAATCGGAGAGTTTGGGGGCATGCGAAATGTTTACTTCTTCTTAGGGGGGCGCATAACAAAAAATACTTGAGAAGCGCTGCAGTGAATTGATCTGGAAAAGAGAAACAACTTTTGCCCGCTAACCTTGCTATCTTCCTTAAATTTCTTAATTCCCTGATTAGATAAGCCTTAATCGGAAGGAGATGACCCCCACTTGGATAAGAACTCCTACTGTCAATCAGTCAGTTGAGAGGGAGTGATAGAAAACTCAGGGCCAGGGCATCCAATCTGGAGGAAGTGAGACAAGCTTTTTATTAGTGTAGAAGTACAGTGGTACCTCGAGATACGAGTTTAATTCGTTCCGGACCTGGGCTCTTAAGTCGAGCAGCTCTTATCTCGAACGACTTTTCCCCATAGGAATTAATGTAAATAATTTTAATTGGTTCCAGCCCTCAAAAAACTCACAAAGTTAGTCTAAATTATGCAGAAAGACATGTTTTTAATGAAGAAATGTACATGTACATATAAATGAATAATGAAGTTTCTTTCACTTAACTTGTAAACTTTCTTAAACTTTTAAATTTACATATGTTCAACTTCTCTGCCACCCAATCCTGTAGGACAGAGGTCCCCAACCCTTTTTGCACCAGGGACCGGCTTTAAGCGATCAAGAGAGGAATGGGTGAATGAATGGACGGAGGGTGGGAAGGAAGGAAGGAAAGAAAGAGGGAAGGGACAGGAACAGAGGAAGGAAGCAAGGAAACTTATGAAAGGGGAGAGTAAGAGAGGAATGAGTGAAGGGAGGGAGGGAGGGAAGAAGGTGGGAAGGAGAAAGAAAAGAAGAAATAGAGGAAGGGAAGGTAAAAGAGAGAAAGAAAAAGAGAAAGAAAGAAAGAAAGAAAGAAAGAAAGAAAGAAAGAAAGAAAGAAAGAAAGAAAGAAAGGGGGAAGGGACAGGAACAGAGGAAGGAAGCAAGGAAACTTATGAAAGGGGAGAGTAAGAGAGGAATGAGTGAAGGGAGGGAGGGAGGGAAGAAGGTGGGAAGGAGAAAGAAAAGAAGAAATAGAGGAAGGGAAGGTAAAAGAGAGAAAGAAAAAGAGCAAGAAAGAAAGCTGCAAGCACCCCCCCGAGCCCCCCAGGCCGGCTGCAACCTTTTAAAACACGCGCGCCGCTTCGCAGCTGTCTCCTGAAGCCGAACGCGGAAGTTAGCGTTTGGCTTCAGGAGACAGCTCCTTGGCGCTTGTATCTCGAATTTGGGCTTGTAAGTAGAACAAAAATATCTCTCCCCTCCCAGCTCTTATCTCGAGTTGCTCTTAAGTAGAGCAGCTCTTATGTCGGGGTTCCACTGTATCAGGATAAAAGAGGGAACTTTTTGTTTTTTTAAAAAAGTGACTTAATCTAGCGCATGGCACTTGCCCCAGCTCCGTTCTTGCCTCTCCCACAACAGCCGCACTTCTTTTGTACCTGTGAAATAAATAATAATCATGGGCTTAAGGCATGTGTTATTGTTAAACACCAGCGACCAACCCGACAATTAAGAATAGCTTAAGGAAGGCAAGAAGCGTATTGCTCAGAGCTTCCATGGGACAGCTCATGAGATACTAGCTCAGTGAGAAGATCCCGTAGTATCTTGATCACTGGATTCAAGATTTATGGATGGCTATATGGTCCATATACATCTATCGTATTTTTCGGAGTACAGTGGTACCTCTACTTAAGAACGCCTCTACTTAAGAACTTTTCTAGATAAGAACCGGGTGTTCAAGATTTTTTTGCCTCTACTTAAGAATCCAAGCCCGGAAAAATTTCCCAGGACATTTGAGAGCGGCACAAAGGCCCGGCCAGTTTCCTGCCACCCCCCCTTCAATCCCAGCCATCTCGGGCTTTTCTGGGCTGCCAGAGGAGCCTTTCGGTGGCGCTTAAGGAGGCTTTGGCAGTCCAGAACGAACAAAGCATTTTCCTTTCTCTGGGTGCTTGGAGAGGGAATGAACCTCTGCCAGCTCCCAGAGAAAAGAAACCTTTCCTTTGTTCTGGGCAACTAAGGAGTCACCACAGCGAAGGAAAGGCGCCGGCTACAAAGCGAGGGAGAGGAGAGGGGAGCCCTTCACCATGGGAAGGAAGAGGCAGCAGGTAGCAGCAGCAGCAGCCAGTGTATGGGAGGCAGCCTCGCGCCAGGTGTATGGGAGGCGCGTGCTCCTCCTCGCCACTTCAGAGTCTCTCTCTTTTTTTTTTTAGCCTTAAAATTTTGGATTCTTTTGTTTCCCCTCACCTTCTTCCTTCGGCAGTGACTCTCCTCCTCCTCTTCTTCCTCCTTCTCCTCCCACCCAAATTCCGAGCTTTTATTTCTTTCCTAATGGGTTTGCACGCATTATTTGCTTTTACATTAATTCCTATGGGAAAAATTGCTTCTTCTTAAGAACGTTTCTACTTAAGAACCTGGTGACGAAATGAATTTAGTTCTTAAGTAGAGGTACCACTGTATAAGATACACCTAAATGAGGCTGAAAATTAGGGTGTGTCTTATATTCCGAATGTAGCTTTTACTAAACATTTTTTTAGCCCTAATGAGGTGCTAATGTCATTTTCCATGCTTTGCTAGCTGAAGCAATCTTTCTTTTGCCTTCTTCTTTCATTGCTGCTCCCTCCAACAATCAGCTGAGCCTTTTTTCAGCCCTAACCAGATGCTAACAGTGAAGCGATCTTCTATGCTTTGCTAGCTAAGCAATCTTCCCTTTGCCTGCTTCTTTCATTGCTGCCCCCTCAGACAATCAGCTGAGCCAGTCCTCAATCAAGGCTGTTGATTTAGCATGATTACTTTGTGGACTCGTGTGGCTGTTAATGAAGTTGAATTAACAGCCGGTGTTCAGAAAAGACTGCTTTAAACTGTATTTGTGTTTGATGACTACTAAGAAAGCTCATTAGTAGTCCTCAATTAGTAAAACTAAGGTTTGTACAGACCTTGTTGCGTTCTTTGTGGGGCAGAACAGCCAGATTCACTTAACACCCATGTTACTAATGTAACGATGGCAGTCTTTCCCTGAGCAACTGTGTCAAAAAAGGTCGTAAAATGCGGCAAAACTCACTTAACAACTCTCTCGCTTAGCAACAGGAATTCGGAGTTCAGTTGCAGTTATAAGTCAAGTATTACAGTTTCAATTATTGCCTGTATTACAGCTTTACAGTTTCTTCAAATTCAGCATATTTATCCTCTTTTTTTGTTTGTTTGTTCCCAAGTGCAACATAACAGGTGGAAATTGTTACAACAAAGTCTACATTTCTGGAGTGGATGCTGTTCAAGAGTGGTACCGTTTCCACTACATGAATATCATGTCACAGATGTCACCCGTTATCCAAACATCCCCGAAGCACGAACACATCAAAAACATGATCTATTCTTGCCAATACGATGGGGAGCCGTGTCGAACAAGGTAATTGACATCTGTATTTGCTATTGGGGGGGGGGGATTCTCACCTCCCCAGTATGGAATTGCTTCCCCCATCCAACTTTTTGACTGACACCATTAAATATCGTGCTTCATGATGTCTCTTTCCTTTTATGTCCACCAAGAGCATCTGCACCCCAGACAAATTCCTTGTGTTTCCAATCACACTTGGCCAATAAAGAATTCTATTCTATTCTTTCCAATATTCTATTCTATTCCAATATTCTATTCTATTCTATTCCATTCATTCTATTCTATTCCACTATTCAATTCTATTCCACTATTCTATTCTATTCTATTCAACACCATTTGAAAGGCCCCCGGATACAATCGCAAGCGGAGATTTCCCCAATTCAAATGCTTCTTAGCTATATGCAGGCAGTCCTTGACTTATGACCACAATTGAGCCCCTCCCAAATTTCTGTTGTTAAGTGAGATCATTGTTGAGTTTTGTCCCCCTTTTATGACCTTTCTTGCCACTGTGGTTAAGAGAATCAGTGTGAGTTGTTCGGTTAGCAGCCCGGTTGCTAAGCAAATCCAACATCCCCCGTTGACTCCACTTATCGGAAGGCTCCACGCTAAGCGGAGATCATAAAGTGTGAAAAACGGTCATAAGTCACTTCGCTCAGTGCCGTTTGAATGGTCGCTAAACAAAATTTTGTAAGTTGAGGACTACCTGTATATGGTATCGAGTCGAAGAGATTGGGGGGAGGGGAATGAAAGCAACAGCAGGCGAATGCTGCAAACAAAAATCACCAAAATCTCGCATATGTGTGCGCCCTCTCATGTACATGCACAGTAGCAAAATGTCACTGGGATTTACACATCACATCGGTACCGGCAGTAAGTAGCAACCTCCACCTGGGTTGCTTCACTTACCTTCACCACCGGTTCGCATCACGACATTGATTTCGTCGTGCATTTCTGCTTCCGCGCATGCTCACTAGCCCAAAAGAGCCCGAAACACAGCTGAGCTCAGGTGCTCAGCTGTGCTTCGGAGGGAAGAAATAAAGCACAGGATCAGGAGGGCTTTTTTTCCCCCAAGTAGAAGAAGAGGAAAAACCATCCAAAGGTGGAAAAATTCACCCAAAATTCTAAACAAAAAAAAAGATGGCGGCGCCCAGGGACCAGCACCAACAGAACCGTATGCACGACACCACAAGCAGGTCGCTAACATTTTGGCCAATCTGGTCGAAACTGGGAGGAATCCACCCCTGCATTGCTCCAAACTCCCTCTGCTTCCTTTATCTTAGATAGAAGCTGATGTAGGTTCTCCTGCTTGGACGGGGGGGAGGGGGGGTTGGACTAGATGACCTGCAAGGTCCCTTCCAACTCTGTTAAATCTGTTAAATATCTCTCAAGTGAAGGGAAAGCTAGAGCTATGTAGAGCGTGAGCCCGATGCTCCCATTAGCTTTTTCCATCCCAAGGCAACAGCCGTTGTGTTGAGAACAATCTGATAAAACCATTGCAAACCATACCTATCCCTGGTTAAATAACTTGCCCCTGAACATTGCCATGGGGAGATTGCAGAGGCTTTGCAACTCACCTGAACAAAAAAAGAAGGGCAAAAGGTACATTTTTTTCCACCTTTTGCCGGTATTGTAAAGCCACCCAGCCCAAAGCTAGTCGGATTGCATAAATAAGTGATAGGTTTCACTTTGTATCGCTGGGACAGCACATGGGTTGGTTGGCCTTCTCTATTTATTTGCGATATCTACAGATACCCAATTTTAATCTTTAACCCGTCAGAAAGGTGGAATGCTCAACGGCCCGCTTAGAGAGTAATCAGGTGAACAGCATGGTCTGTTGTAATTCAGAAACAGGCCTTGGTGCAATCCAGGTTTATCTTTCTCTTGGCTCCACCTGTTCCTTCTCGCAATGTAGCCAAGCACCATCGTGTCCCTCAGAGGCCACCAGTGACTTTCAACCTAGAAAACTTGCAACCCAGAAAAATTTAATAAAATAAAATAAATAAAACTGCAGCCCTTCTGAATCTAGTCCATTCCTCAGATGGGATGGGAGTTGAAGTCCACACGTCTTAAAGCTGTCAAGTTTGGAGATCTCAATTTAGATAGATTTGCAAGATGAAGCGTGGCAAATAAAATAACAAAAGTTTGCTAATCATTTTTTAAAAAATGTCTGTCCTGGGGATTGCACCTAAGACTTTTCCATTCCATCCAGAAATCTTGAAACTGATGCCACCCTGTTTTCCCCAAAATAAGACCTCCCCTGATAATAAGCTCAATCGGACTTTTGAGTGCACGGCAATAAGGCCAAGCGCTTATTTCAGGGTTGAAAACAATATAAGGCAGTCTCTTATTTTCGGGGAAACAAGGAAGAAGGAAGGAAGGAAGGAAGGAGGGAGGGAGGGAGGGAGATGGATAGGTGAATGGGGATAGATAGATAGATAGATAGATAGATAGATAGATAGACAGACAGACAGACAGACAGACAGACAGACAGACAGACAGACAGACAGACAGACACCTTGTTTTCCCCAAAATAAAGCATCCCCTGATAAGCCCAATCAGGCTTTTAAGTGCATGGCAATAAGTCCAAACACTTATTTCAGGGTTCCAAAAAATATAAAATAGGGACTTATTTGGGGGAAAACAAGGAAGAAAGGAAGGAGGGAGGGAGAGATGGAAGGAAGGAGATAGGTGGATAGGTGGATGGAAATAGAAAGAAAGATAGATACATAGATAAATAGATATAGATAGATAAATACTCTGTTTCCACCCAAATACGACATCCCCTGATAAGCCCAATTAGGTTTTTAAGTGCATGGCAATAAGGCCAAGTGCTTATTTCAGGGTTCCAAAAAATATAAGACAGTCTCTTATTTTCGGGGAAACACGGTATATCTCTGTGCTAAGCAAGATTTTGATCAAAAACTCTAGCTAGCTCTTCCAGATTAAGGGCATCAAATCCCTTTCAACTTCAGAAGGCATCATTTGATGAACCAAAGAATCCTAATCGGCCTGTTTTCAACCTAAGACCTTTTGACTATCAGCATTTGAATTTTCAGAAAACCTTTCACTTTGTAGCTCTCTGATTACACTTGGGCTTGAATACCCTGCAGGGACCTTAGAACTTTGTGACCTTAGAATTGACCATTTAAAAAAAATGTTGCCTCACCATCATGTCTGTATGTACGCAGATGTATATGAATGTATCACCTTTCCTAGGGTTTTTTTTCTCCTTTTGGTGGAGCCCAAGCAGGAAATGTTCAAACACTGCCAAGTCTGTTTTGAGATTAGATACGAAGGAACAGACTTTAAGAAGCAAAATCACCACCATCTCTGCTAAGCAAACATTTGTTTTAGATTTATCCAGACAAAAATTTAAAAATTCATCAATGCTTGGATATACTGTACTAAGGAATTGATAGGCGTGAACTTTACTCAATCGACCAAGCAAGGTGTATATGTAACAGATTACCCAATGTCTCTACGAGATTTAGATTAAATTGAATCAATTGAATCAAAAAAACTGCCGTAAAGATATATTTCTAAAAATCTCTCGGAAGCCATCCTAGAGAGACCACTGTAGTGTATTAGTAGAAGCCCTGGATGGGGACATTAGGGCCCAGTTTAATTGACCATTTGATTATGGGTGACTTGGCTTAGTCCAGCCTATGGATAGCTGCAAGGCGTATATGGGGTGAGACCATCTTCTATGAAAAAAGACTGTTTATAGCAGGGGTACCCAAGCCCCAGGCTATGACCCCAGTACCTGGCCACAACCCGTTCAGAATGGGGCCGCAGAAGCGCCAAGCGTGCATGCATGGCTCCATTTTTGCGAACAAATGGAGCTGCATGTGTCTGCACTTCCTTGCCACTCACGTGGAACCATGTCGTCCTACCTCAGGGATGGGTGAAGTGGCTCTTCTATGACTTGTGGACTTCAACTCCCAGAATTCCTGAGCCTATCATGCTACTTCAGGAATTGTAGAAGTTGAAGTCCACATGTCTTAGAAGAGCCAACTTTGCCTATCCCTGCCCTACTCAGTCCACAATGCTGCAAAAGTTGGGAAACACAATAATAATAATAATAATAATAATAACAACAACAACAACAGAGTTGGAAGGGACCTTGGAGGTCTTCTAGTCTAACCCCCTGCTTAGGTTTATAACATTTATCACAACCGGAACGAATGAAACATAAAAATCCTTTCAAATTTGGAGAAAACTGGTCTACTGTTAACAATCACCATGCCCAGAAAGCGTTTATATTACTTCAAATTTGTTCTGGGCCTATTTTCATTCTTTCTTTCTTTTTGTGATGTCTTTTCACAACAGCGATTACGAACATTTTCACCACCCGGTTTACGGAAGTTGCTTCACCCTGAACAAGAATGGAACAGATAAGTTCTGGAAAGCCTACAAGCCAGGAATTGTTTACGGTATGTACAGATCCAAACAAATGAGCGAATTAATCCAGATCTTGCAAAATTAGATTGAAATGCCAGTGGTTGGGGGTTGCTGCGCTGTGCTTCTGTTTTCCTTTTTTTCAGGATTTGATTGGCTATTGGGGGCAGGACACGACAAGATACTATCTGTAGGTTCTTAGATTTTTAAAGGCAAGGTGATAACTCAACTGCTGTTTTTCTAAAAAAAAAAAAAAAAAGCTTAACAAACAGGTTGATGCAGGTTTTTTGGCAGGGTTATTGGTTCACAATCACCTTCCTTGAGTTGCTTCTCCAGCTTCCAAAAGTAGCTCTAACTTCTACCCTGTTTTCCCCAAAATAAGACATCCCCTGATGATAAGCCCAATCGGGCTTTTGAGAGAATGGCAAGAAGGCCCAGTGCTTATTTCAGGGTTCAAAAAAATATGAGACAGGGTCCTATTTGGGGAAAAACATGGAAGGAAGGGACGGAGGGGGGGAGGGAGTGGAAGGAGGGAGGGGAGGGAAAGAAAGAAAGAAAGAAAGAAAGAAAGAAAGAAAGAAAGAAAAACCCTGTTTTCCCCAAAATAAGACCAGAAAAGGGCCTTTTTTGTTGCCGCCCTGGCTCTATGGAACCAACTCCCCCAAGATGTTTGCACTGCTCCCACTCTACTGGCCTTTCAAAAAGCTGTTAAAACCTGTCTTTGTCGACAGGCCTGAGAGCCGCGAAGTTTAACATCAGACATGCCCGAATTATGTTTGTTTGGTATGTATGTTTGTTAAGATTGGTTTTTTGGGGTTTATATGGGTTGTTAGGGACATGGGGTTTTATTTACCGTAGTTGTCCGACTTCTTTTTATTATTCTATTATTGTATTGTTTTTATTGTTGTAAGCTGCCCTGAGTCCTACGGGATTGGGCAGCATAGAATCTAATAAATTATAGAAGTCGAATAAATTAAATTAAATAAGACCAGTCGGGCTTTTGAGTGCATAGCAATAAGGCCAAGCACTTATTTTAGAGTTCAAAAAATATAAGATAGGGTCTTATTTTGGGGAAAACACTGCTCTCGCTCTCTCTCATCCATCCATCCATCCATCCATCTAATCTAAAGTATGTATCTATCTAATCTTATCTATTTACCTATCTATCTATCTATCTACCTACCTACCTACCTACCTACCTACCTATATCTATCTATCTATCTATCTATCTATCGTGTTTTCTGGGAAACAGGTGTGTATACAAACACACACACACCCCTGTTTCCTTAGAAAATAAGACCCAACTAGAAAATATGCCCTAGCATGATTTTCAGGATGCTCATAATATAAGCCCTATCCCAAAAGTAAGTCCCACTTAAGATTGTCAACCAAACGGACACATTTAATAAAGTATTTCCCTGAAAATAGGACCTAATGGGAAAATAAGCACTGATGCGTCTTTTTGGAGCAAAAATTAATCTGAGACCCAGTCTTACTTTTGAGGAAACATGCGTGTGTGTGTGTAAGAAACCTGAAGACTGATTATAATCAAGGAAAAAGTAGAAGCAGGATGCTGTGACCTCATGTCACCTTCATGATAAAGAACAGAGAAAGTGAGAGGCAATGAGAAAAAAATCTGGAGATCAGGCCGGACGGATAGAATGAAAACAGCGCTACAGTCCTGGGCAGCCATTTGGGGAATCACAATTCCAGATACAGGTTTCTCCAAGCTTAGCAGCTCATAAGATATAGAATGTGTTTAAACAGGCAGACAGCAAGCTTATGTCACACTAACACTGTTTTTAGAACTAACATGTTACTCTGGAGAAATCGGAAGAGGAGAGGGTGAGTGAGTCACAAAGATTTTTCCATCTCAGTACAAACTGGGCATTAAATCTCCCTGAGCCTTTACAGCACTTTTGCTGCTTTTAAAAGTCCTAGGGGAAAAAACAACAACATTGCTGTATTATTTTTGCAAATTGACAAAAGATGCTCGAAAATATAGTTCTTTTTTTTTAAGGCAGTAAAACAATAAAGTAGAGCAAACTACACTAAATAAACTTAAAACAAGATAAGATCTACTTGTTATAGACCAGTGATGGCAAACCTTTTTTTCCTCAGTTGCTGAAAGAGTGTGGGCATGTCCTATTGCGCATGCATTAGTTCCTAAACCCATAATTCAATGCCTGGAGAGAGCTAAAACAGCTTCGCCCACCCTCTGGAGGCACTCTGGAGGCTGGAAACAGCCTGTTTCTCAATTTCAGATGGGCCCAGTAGGCTCGTGTTTCTCCTTCCCCTGGCTCCAACTTCCAGCTTCCTTGGAGCTGGATCCCCCTGGAGGCTCTCTGGAAGCCAAAAACGCCCTCCTGGAGCCTCCGTGCAAGCCAAAAATCAGCTGGGCAGCACACACATGCAAGTTGGAGCTGAGCTAGGGCAATGGCTCATGTGCCAGCAGATATGGTTCCGCGTGCCACCTATGGCACCCATGCCATAGGTTCGCCATCACTGTTATAGACAACACCAGTGATATTAATAAGAAAGGCAGCTTCAGGGAAACTCAAATGGAAACATTAAAAGCAAAAGAAGGATCAGGCTTCATTTGCAGAATTTAATGTTCTCCACCAAAGGGTTTTGTACATGCAGTAATGGGGCTCCAGTAGTTGAAATGGAGATACACACGCATCTCTGCACGCCCATGTGAGATTTGGCTTCTGTGCATGCACACAAAGCGAAGGCATGAGATTTTGCTGATTTTTGGTGGTTTTTTGCTTCTCCGCATATGCAGAAGCAAATAAATCACCGAAAATAGGCGAAATCTCATGCGCAAGAGCATTGTCGCCGCTGGGCACGTGCCGATGGTCCCAAAGAGCGTACCGGTAGTGGCCAGTAAGTGAGCATAGCCAAAAAAAATAAAAACTCAGAATTTAGGGAGGCCAAAACACCAAGTTAAAGATATCTGCCTTTTTGATATTGCAAAGGGCCTAGAGATAAGAACACTTTATTGGCGTAATGAACTCTTTATGAACCTTGGTTTCAGAGACAGCAGGCCTTGCCAGGAAGGGACTGCAAAACGGCAAAAGAGGAGAAAATCATGTTGCTATTTTAGATGAAAATTCCTAGAAAATGGGTTTATAATAAGTTAAGGGCAAAGTGACCCCAGACTCCAAGCCAGGAAACAATCAGAGGAGGGGGGAAAACAACACAATAAATGATATTAAAAGGTCCTAAGAAAGATGATGAAATAACTCCAAATATGGACAGAAGGAAGGGGTGTAAACAAGACCCTGTATGATCATGCCAGATTTTTTTCTGTATTTTTTCTGTATTTTTTATATTTTGTTGTTAATAAAGACTTTTGCTTTTATTCTCTTGGTCTCTGGGAAATTTTTCTAACAGATATAGAAATGGTCAGAAGAATATATTGAGGAATAGTAACATTCCAGTTCATGTAAATGTGTGGGTGGTACAAAGGATATAAAACTGCGCTTCAATATGAAGAGACATTTCCCCGCATCCCTGGACTATTTGAAACCTGTCATCTTCCTCAATGTGTACAGGAGAAGCTAAAAGCACATGCAACTCCAACTCCACTGCACCTTCCTCAGGGCAGATACTCCCTCCTCTCTTCACATGGGAGGCTGCGGAGTCACAGTGAATAATTCACAAGTGAAACGTAACCCCCACACAGCCGACATTGCTTCCCATACCCGCTAATCACAACACCAGAGGCAAGCCACGTGCAGGCGAGATTCAGTTTCTATCAGCCTCCTCACTGCAGCGCAATCCGAGCACGATAGAAACAAACCCTGCCCTCTTCCACAAGATCCTGATTTTTAAATGTATAATGTTTTCAAAAGTAAAATAATGCACTTGGGGAAAAGGAATCCTCCATCTGAGTATTGCATTGGCAGTTCTGTGTTAGCAAAAACTTCAAAAGAGAAGGATTTAGAGGTAGCGATTTCTGACAGTCTCAAAATGGGTGAAAAGTGCGGTCAGGAGGTAGGGAAAGCGAGTAGAATGCTTGGCTGCATAGCTAGAGATATAACAAGCAGTAAGAGGGAGATTGTGATCCCAGGGTATAGAGCGCTGGTGAGACCACATTTGGAATACTGTGTTCAGTTCTGGAGACCTCACCTACAAAAAGATATTGATCAAATTGAATGGGTCCAACGACGGGCTACAAAAATGGTGGAAGGTCCTAAGCATAAAATGTATCAGGAAAGACTTCATGAACTCAATCTGTATAGTCTGTAAGACAGAAGGGAAAAGGGGGACATGATCGAAACATTTAAATATGTTAAAGGGTTAAATAAGGTTCAGGAGGGAAGTGTTTTTAATAGGAAAGTGAACCCAAGAACAAGGGAGCACAATCTGAGGTTAGTTGGGGAAAAGATCAGAAGCAACATGAGAAAATATTATTTGACTGAAAGAGTAGTAGATGCTTGGAACAAACTTCCAACAGACGTGGTTGGTAAATCCACAGGAACTTAATTGGAACATGCCTGGGATAAACATATATCCATCCTAAGATAAAATACAGGAAATAGTATAAGGGCAGACTAGATGGACCAGGAGGTCTTTTTCTGCCATCGATCTTCTATGTTTCTAAAAACGTCCTCCCATTTCTCCTTCCCAATACAGGCCTATCCCTTATTCTCAAAGTGGAGAAAAATGACCACATGCCTCTGCTCTCCACTAAGGCCGGCGTGAGAGTCATGATTCACCGGCACAACCAAACCCCATTTTTGGAGCACGAAGGATTTGACATCAGGCCTGGGACCAAAAGTACCATTGGGATCAAACAGGTGGGATTTCTGCTCTCTCTCTCTCTCTCAAAGGTGACTTTTGAGAACTGGAAATTTATTTTATTTATTTATTTATAAGATAAAATACAGAAAATAGTATAAGGGCAGACTAGATGGACCATGAGGTCTTTTTCTGCTGTCAGACTTCTATGTTTCTATGTTTATTGGATTTATATACCAGCCCTCTCTGAAGACTCGGGGCTGCTTACAACACATAAAAAGATGAACAATACAATATAATCATCTAAATGCAATTAATTTAAAAACTAAATGTACTAATCTATAAAACCCAGTATTGTTTTTAAAAAAACCAATCATATCCACTCAAACAACAACCATACGTAACATTCATTGACCAGGGGTCTAGAGTCTAATCGCCCCAGGCCTGGCGATATAGGTGAGTCTTAAGACTCTTGTGGAAGGTGAGGAGGGTGGGGGCAGTGCGAATCTCTGGGGGGAGCGGATTCCAGAGGGCCAGAGCCCCCACAGAGAAGGCTCTTCTCCTAGGCCCCGCCAAGCAACATTGTCTAGTAGTTGACGGGACCTGGAGAAGGCCGATTCTGTGGGACCTAACTGGTCGCTGGGATTCATATGGCAGAAGGCGGTCCTGCTGTCTTGGAGATTCTTAGGTCTAGAACAGGGATCGGCAACCCACGGCTCTGCAGCCGCATGTGGCTCTTTCATCCCTCTGCTGCGGCTCCCTGTCACCGGTCAGCTCCTCAACTTATAGGGCTTTCAGTTAGGACAGGGAGAGGGAAAAGGACGCCGCGCTAGGAGGAGACTCCATGTTGGGGGACCAGAATTGAACAGGGGTCTTCCAGTTAGGACCTTTGTGGCTCTTTGAGTGTTTAAGGTTGCTGACCCCTGGTCCATAGGTTGTTCAGCAGGTGATTGACAGGTAGTCCTCTGCCTAGGGCAGTGATGGCGAACCTTGTTTTCCTCGGGTGCCGAAAAAGTGTATGCGCACACTATCATGCATGCATGAGTGCCCACAGCTATAATTCAATATCTGGGGAGGGTGAAAACAGCTTCCCCCACCTCCTGGAAGCCCTCTGGAGGCTGGAAATGGCCTGTTTCCCCATTTATGTTGGGCCTACTAGGCTCGTGTTTCACCCTCCCCAGGCTCCAAAGGCTTCCCTGGAGGGTAAAAATGCCCTCCCCCATCCCCCCAGGAGGCTCTCTGGGAGCGAAAAACACCCTCCCAGAGCCTCTGGCTGCATCTAACTGGCACACTCATGCACATTGGAGCTGAGATTGGCAAAGGCTCACATGCCAGCAGATATGGCTCCGCATGCCACCTGTGACACCCATGCCATAGGTTCGCCATCACTGGCCTAGGGCTACAATGGAGCGCCATGCTTCCGTTGCGAACCAAAACAGCTGTTAAGTGAGTTTTGCCCCATTGTATGATCTTTCTGGCCACAGTTGTTTAAGTGAATCGCTCCAGTTGTTAAGTTAGTAGCCCAGTTGTTAAGGGAATCTGGCTTCCCCTTTGACTTTGCTTGTTGGAAAGTCTCAAAAAGTTATCATGACACTGAGACTATAATAATTAACATGCCAGTTGTCAAATTTTGCCCATATGAACGTCAAGATTCTGCAGCTGTTGTAAGTTTGAAAAACAATACTATTTTCGGTGCTGTTGCGACTTCAAATGGTCACTAAATAAATGGCTGTGAGAACTACCTGTACAGTTCAGTGTTGACTAATGAGGAACCCCATTAGCCATATGAGCAGTCGACTGTTCCCTATACATATATACTCTCCCAAACAACCAGCCAGAGGCAAGCAAACAAGCATATTCCCAAACTGATAATGTATGGAAAGTATTTCAACTTAGTCCAGAGTTTACCAAGTATCAGCAGCTGGGTTTGGAAGATTGACAGGTAATGTACCAATTGAATTTTGCAATAAAATGCTTTTTTTCCTCTCTCCCTCTCAATGCCATAGGATGAGGTGTCACGCTTGGGTGGGAATTATAGCCAATGTACCAATAATGGGGAAGATGTCGACATCAAATTAGTCTACAACAGCACGTATACGATGCAGGTATGGAGAAAGCAAAACGGGTGTGGTCCCCATTTATTTGTTTCTGAAATAGAAATGCATCTTTGAATCCCAATCCCATCTCTGTTGATCCTGGCCAAAGTTACGACTTCCCCTTGGAAAGTCTAAGACAGATGCATCCTTTGAGTTACTGAACTCCTCAGGAAATTAAATTGATCAGTTTTACAGTTTCCATTGCTTGAGAAAATATACAGTCATTATGATGTAGTCCAATGACGGCGAACCTATGGCACGGGTTCCACAGGTGGCACGTGGAGCCATATCTGCTGGCATGCAAGCCGTTGCCCTAGCTCAGCTTCAATGTGCATGTGTGTGCCTGCCAGCTGATTTTTGGTTCGCTCAGAGGTTCTGGGAGGGCGTTTTTCCCTTCCAGAGAGCCTTCGGAGGGATGGGGGAAGGCGTTTTTACCCTCTCTCGGCTCCAGGGAAGCCTTTGGAGTCTGGGGAGGGTGAAACACGAGCCTACTGGGCCCACCAGACGTTGGAAAACAGGCCATTTCCAGCCTCCAGAGGGCCTCTGGGGGGTGGGAGAAGCTGTTTTCCCCCTTCCCAGGCACTGAATTATGGGTGTGGGCACTCGTGCATGCGCGATAATGCACAACCATGCTGCTTTGCCACCTGAGGGGAAAAAGGTTCACCATCACTGCCTTAGAACCATGATGGTGAAACTTACGGCACACATGCCACAGGTGGCTGTACAACGGGGGAATTGTTGAAAGATAAGCAGAAACCCTCATAGGAGTCAAAGAAGCCAACTTTTTTCCAAGAGCGAATGCATCAATCCATCAATCAATGTGCGCACGCTCTTTCGGCACCCAAGGGAAAAAATGGTTCGCCATCACTGATCTAGTCCATTCATTTGTCTAGTCAGTGATGGCAAACCTTTTTTGGTTCTCATGCCAAAAGGTCATGTGTACGTGTGCTGGCACACGTGCACATGCCCACACATTCCGTCCCCTCCATGCATGTGCACACACCCCCGCGCTGCCTTTGTGCATGCACACAATCTTCCCCATCTCTGCGCATGTGCATAGGCCTCACTGAAGCCTGGGACGATGAAAAAAAACGGTCCAGTGGGCAAAACGGAAGTTCAGACACACGGACTTCCAGTTTGCCCGTTTGTGCTGTTTTTTGCACTCTTGAGGCCTCCTGAAGCCCCAGAATGTGAAAAACAGCACAATAGGCAAACTGGAAGTCCGTTTTTCCGAACTTCCGTTTTCCTTGTTGGGATGTGTTTTGCACTCCAGGAAGTATCCCTGAAGCCTCCGGAGGGCCTTCCCCAAGGCTGAAAATCAGTTGCCTAGCGCATGCACATGCATGCTGGAAGTGATATAGGGCAACACCTCCCGTGCTCTCTGATATGGCTCTGCGTGCCATCTGTGGCATGTGTGCCACATTTCACCATCATGGGTCTAGTCCCTCTTTTTCAAGTCTCCCCATTTGGCAGCCATCACTACACTCTGTGCCGTGTTTTTCACAGTATAAGACGCACCTTAGTTTTTGGGAAGGAAAATGGGGGGGGGGAATCTGCCTCCCAGTTATTCATCTGGCTAGCATCCTTAGTCTGGTCAACTTCAGCACATTATTTAATCCCCTGGTTAGTCTGGGGGAAAAAATATTCAGAGCGAGTAGCAATGAAAACAAGCCTGCAAGCTGGTAAGAGTTGTGACGATCATTAGCACCTTGTTAGGGCTGGGAAAAAGTTTTTTTTAAAAAAGCTACATTCTGAGTATAGGACGCACCAAAACTTTTAGCCTCTTGAAGATACATCTTATACTCTGAAAAATACGGTAAATATATAGCATATACACTGCTCAAAAAAATAAAGGGAATACTTAAACAACAGAATATAACTCCAAGTGAATCAAACTTTTGTGAAATCAAAATGTCCCCTTAGGAAGCAACATTGATTGACAATCAATTTCACATGCTGTTGTGCACATTCAACTTTGTACAGAACAAAGTATTCAAAGAGAATATTTCATTCATTCAGATCTAGGATGTGTTCTTTGAGTGTTTACTTTTTTGAGCAGTATATTTAACATATTCCCCACTCAAACAATATCCAGGTCCACCTCTATCAATGCCTGGGCTATAACCCCAGTTGCAATCCCAGTATGAAATCAAGCATTTTATCCTCTGGTCAATAGATCTTTTCCCTGCTCATTCCCAGAGCAGTATCATTTGCGTGTGTCTGTCTGTCTATCTATCTATCTATCTATCTATCTATCTATCTATCTATCTATCTATCTATCTATCTATCTATCTATCTCTACACTGCTCAAAAAAATAAAGTGAACTCTTTAACAACACAATATACCTCCAAGTAAATTAAACCCCTGTGAAATCAAACTGTCCACTTAGGAAGCAACACTGATTGACAATCAATTTCTCATGCTGTTGTGCACATTCAACTTTATACAGAACAAAGTATTCCATGAGAATATTTCATTCATTCAGATCTAGGATGCATTTTTTGAGTGTTCCCTTTATTATTTTGAGCAATATATATCTGTATCTCTATCTATCTATCTATCTATCTATCTATCTCTATCTACCTATCTATCTATCTATCTATCTATCTCTATCTATCTATTTATCTATCTATCTCTATCTATCTATCTATCTATCTATCTATCTATCTATCTCTCACTGCTCCTCTTAACTGTCTTAATTGCATGTTTCTCATGCAATCTAGTGAATCTGTTTTGCTCTGCTCCCTCACCAACATTGCCATTTCACCGTCTCACAGGCCTGTTTGGATTCCTGCTTCCAGCATCATATGGTTAAGGACTGTGGCTGTGGATATTATTTTTACCCCTTACCTTCCGGAGCCGAGTATTGCAACTACAATAAGCATCCTGCCTGGGGTAAGGAATCCAGACTGACGAAGGGATCGATCTGGTTCGGTGTCCTTCACATCTTTCTCCCTAAGCTTGTTGGATGTCTCGCTTCACTGTATTGTAGTTAGACTTTGGGGTGGAGAGATGGCTAACCTCCCGCTCTAGGCTACAGTACATCATTGCCTCTGCGGCCATTTTGAAACTCCCGAGGGCTGCCTTTTCTTTGTCCCGTCCAATTTTGCAGCGCCACTTGACGCCAATCTGAGTTCTCACGCTATACATTTTAAGAGCTTCAATACAGGGGCAGGTTTCTTACCTTTTCCTACTGGTGCGCTGCGTGTGCATTGCAACATGTTGCGTGCACACACACACACACATCCCCAGTGCAATTTTGCTTCTGTGCATGCACAGAGGGATGGTTTTCCTTCTGCGCATGCTCAGAGAGCCAAAAATCACAGAAAATTAGGGGAAAAAGGATGGAGACACGCATGGACCAGCAAAGACAAACCGGAGCCTTCGCTCCAAAATTGTGCAGTCGGCAGTCCACTATCGGTAGGAACCCATCTCTGCTTCAATACCATCCTTTTGCTTTTGCAAGGCTACAGTACAGTTTAACAATTCCTATTTATTTCGCCATTGTGATTCCTGTTCCATAATTGGCTATGAGAATAACCTTGGGGGAGATGGGAGGAAAAGCATTAACATGGGCTTGCCCAGGCACAAACATATCTCTCCAACACTCTGCGGTCTGCATTGGTTACCGATTGGTTTCCAGACACAATTCAAAGTGTTGGTTATGACCTATAAAGCCCTACATGGCATCGGGCCCAAATACCTCCAAGACCACCTTCTGCTGCATGAATCCCAGTGACCGATCAGGTCCCACAGAGTCGGCCTCCTCAGGTTCCCATCAACTAGACAATGTCATTTGGCAGGACCCAGAGGAAGAGCCTTCTCTGCGGTGGTGGGTGGCCCTCTGGAACCAGCTGCCCCCAGAGATTCGTACTGCCCCCATCCTCCTCGCCTTCCGTAAGAGTTTAAAGACCTATCTGTGCCGCCAGGCTTGGGCCATTAGACCCCAGCTCCCTAGCCAACAAGTGTAGTATGTCTGGCAGCATGAATGGGAATGAATGATTTTATATGTTATTAGAGTTTTAAGGTTTTTTTAGCAATATTAATTGGATTTTTAGATTTGTACATTGTATATTGTTTGATATGTTGTGAGCCGCCCCGAGTCCTCAGAGAGGGGCAGCATACAAATCCAATAACTAAATAACTCAATAACTGAATAACTCAATAACTAACTAAATAACTAACAGCAGCAGCAACGGTTTGACAAGAGATATTCAGCCCACAGAAGGAATGGAGGAAGCAGGTCAGAAGGAACCCTCCCTAGTTCCCTGAAATAGAAAGACAACAGCGGGGGAGGCTTGCTTTCAGACCTGCAAGATCCTATTGTCGCAACCTTACAATAAAAGTAGTGTTAGCGCTTGTAGTTTTGGTTCCTCATCTGGGCTTTCTCAAAGGGCTGGTGCATCTACTGAGAAATTGACGGGGGTGGGAAACTTTGAGAAAAATAGGGGAGGGCGGTGGCAGTAATCTTCCCTTTGTTCTTAGAGCCGCTGCTGGACAGTTGTCTTGTTCCGTAATCTGTCCTTCCAAAGGATAAAGGCAGCCTAAACGCCCACTCAGTGTTTTAGCATTTGGACAGCAGCCGGAACCCAACGTTACTCAGTTGGAAACAGAAAGGGAAAGCCAGATTATTGCTCCTTTGTCAATAGGAAGTGACAATCCAGCTGTATTCCCTATTAGTCTCCCGGCACAATTCAAGACGTTGGTTATCACCAGTCATGGGCTACCAAAGTTTTTACTACCACTCTATGAGCGTGGCTTATGCATTTTGTTTCAACATCTTTCAGTGCAAATTGGGTGCTCTGGGGTGGAGCTCCAAATTTTGCTACCGGAACTGCGTTCCTGACCATTCCCGTAGGAGCCCATCACTGGTTATCACCTATAAAGCCCTATATGGCTCAGAGCCAGATTATTTACGGGACTGTCTCCTGCCACATACCTCCCAGAGACCAATTAGAGCACACAGAGTCAGCCTCCTCCAGGTCCCGTCAGCTAAACAATACAGGTTGGCGGGACCACAGGGAAAGGCCTTCTCTGTTGCTGCCCCATCTTTATGGAATCAACTCCCCCCCCCCCGAGGTCGGTATGGCTTCCATACTGCTGGCTTTTCGTAAGACCATGAAGACCTGGCTATGCCGGCAGGCCTGGGGGCCCTAAATCAACCACTAGCTTGTCCATGTATATGAATCGGTATGAATGACTAGTACGTGTGTTGTTTTTAATTTTTAATTAGGATTTCAGAAATTAGTTCATTTTTTTCTTGACTTTTTTTAATTGTTATTGTTACTTGTAATTGTATACTGTTGTAAGCCGCCCTGAGTCCTTCGGGATTGGGCGGCATAGAAGACAAATTAAATAAAAAATATTCATTTGGAAACAGGAATTGGGGGTTTCTTGAAACCCAGGCTCAGCCCCCTTGGGATCTTCCAACCCGGGTGAATTTTCAGCTAGAATTATATCTATGCCAGTTGCCTTCTATTGACCTCCTATTCCTCTTCTCTCCCCCAGGGCATTGCTTCTATCTGCTGTACAAAAAGCTCACCGACCACCAGTTAATCTGCTTTCAGCAGTGCCCCAAGCTGTGCAAGTGAGTAGCAGAGGGATGTTCATCTAGTTGGAGGGATAGCAGGTTTAACCTCCCCTCGTTTTTTCTGCCGTTCCCTGTCTTGTCCGGCGAAATGTCATCTCCTCCCATGCTTCAAATCCTCCAAGTGTGCATGCAGACATAGAAGCCATTGCAGGCTTGAATCTTGCCTGGGCCATCTTTCTCCACCTCAGGATCTTGTAGATCACCTAGACCAGTGTTTTTCAACCAGTGTGCAGCGGTACACTAGTGTGCCGCGAGACATGGTCAGGTGTGCTGCGAAGCTCAGCAAGAGAGAGAAAGAGAGAGAGAGAAAGAAAGCAAGAGAGAAAGAGAGAGAGAGAAAGAAGGCAAGAGAGAGAGAGAGAAAGCAAGAGAGAGAAAAAGAGAGAGAAAGAAAGCAAGAGAAAGAGAGAGAGAGAGAGAGAAAGTAAGAGAGAAAGAGAAAGAGAAAGAAAGCAAGAGAGAGAGAAAGAGAAAGAAAGCAAGAGAGGCAGGGAAGGAGGGAGAGATAGAGAGCAAAAAAGAGAGAAAGAAAGGGATGGAGAGAGAGAGGAAGGAAGAGAGAGAAAGAGGGAGAGAAATAGAGCGAAAGGGAGGAAGAGAGAGAGAGAGAGAATTTTTTTGTCCAAACTTTTTTTAAGCCCCCCCACTCCCCCACATGATTTTTATATGTAAAAAATATGTAAAAAAATGTGCCGCAGCTCAAAAAAGGTTGAAAATCACTGACCTAGACCAGGGATAGGCAAAGTGGGCTCTTCTATGACATGTGGACTTCAACTCCCAGAATTCCTGAGCTAGCATAATTGACTCAGGAATTCTGGGAATTGAAGTCCACAGGTCATAGAAGAGCCAATTTTGCCTACCCCTGACCTACAAGAAGTAGTTTCTAGTATTCTATAAACGTAGAATAGGAATAGGACAAGGCTGGGTTCCTTTCACCTTTTCCTACCAGTGCACATCGTGACATCCCAGTGCATGATTTTAGTTCCATGCATGCTCAGAGGGAAAATCTTACTTCCATGCATGCTCAGAGAGCCGAAAAATCACTGAAAATTAGGAAAAAAATATGGAAGTGTGCGCAGACCGGCACAAACAGCACTGGAGCCATTGTGCCAAAATCATCAGGTGGGCTACTACTGGAGTGTCTCCACTGGACTGCATCTCTGGAATAGGAATAGAATGGGAATAGGAGTAGAATAGGAATAGGAATAGAATAGAATAGAACAGAATGAAGAAAGAGTGGAATGGAACAGAATAGAATAGAATTCTTTATCAGCCAAGTGTGATTGGACACACAATTAATTTGTCTTTGGTGCATGTGCTCTCAGCGTACATAAAGAAAAATAAAATACATTCATCAAGAATCATAAGATATGAATGAAAAAGATATGAATGCAAACTTGTTAGACCGATATGGAATTAACAGCAAACTCTATGTCATTGGCAGGGAAACTTGGTATAAACTCTCTGCGGGATACGCTAACTGGCCATCAACTAAATCTGAGGTAAGGCAATGGGTTTTTGTTTTGTTTTTTTTGCAAGAGTGGGAATGGGAAAGCATGTACTATTGACTTACAGTGGACCACATAACAATTAAAACTACTCAGAGTTGCTTTCACCCCACCATTCTTTAAAGGATTTGGAAGCTGTCCACGCTTCTCTTGAGCTGAGAACAGAGAGGGCATACCTCAAGCTAGATAGCTCCTGATAGGCTATAAAGGTCATATTTCATGAGATATCTCTCGGGGATAAGAATTCACAGAGACACATGGGTATATATATCTATAACCCCTAGGCGAGCACAGAAAGTCAAGTCAAACTTGTTTTTAAAAAAAACAAAACTCCAAAAGAGGTTATGAAACAGAGAGAAAATAGCAGAAAGAAATGAGATAAAGCTCACTAAGAAATCCACCACAAACTCTGAATTCAGGTTGCAGAACTGTGAGATAAGAAACTGTAATAAAAATCCCAGCCTTGCAAACTGCAATATATCAGCAACCTGTCTCACATCATCGTTCTAAGTCGAAGTCAGAATTCTTGGCAGAATTCCCTATTCCTACCAGTTCTCCCCATCTAGTGTGCAGCTTTCTGTCCCCTTATGACTTCCCTTTCAGATTTTAATTTCGATCCCTGCGCTTCTATTTCAGAAATGGATTCACAGAGCACTGCAGGCAGACAACAGGTACAACAACATCACCATAACGAACAGGTTAGTGACATGATTTTCTTGTTTCTTGGCTGGAGAAATCCTGATTTTGCAGGTGGTGTGTGGCTTGCTTGCTTTCCTGATAGGAAAAACAATAGCTTCCATTCGGGGACTTAACGGAATTTTTCTAATTTTATCAGGGCTCTCGGACTCAAAGAACAAACTTTTATACTAGAGAAATTTGGTTTGCTCACATTTTATTTCCTTCCATTTCAGCAAGGACATTGCCAAGGTGAATATTTTCTATGAACAATTAGATTACTACTCTTGGGATGAGTCTCCAGAATATAACGTAAGTTGGGGTGATTCAGTCTCTCACGCACGCACTTTATGCCGGGAAGACAACAACATTTGAAGCCACTAACCGTACGGTTCATGTCTTTACTTGGGGTTTTAGGTGACCCTGGTGATGTCCAACATGGGAAGCCAGTGGAGTCTTTGGTTTGGATCGTCTGTCCTCTCGGTGGTCGAGATGCTTGAGTTCCTCGTAGATGTCACCATCTTATCTCTCATCTTCTTCTACCGGCGGCTTACGGCCAAGAGAAGACACAAGGTCTCAAGCCCCCCTAAGGTGCCCAGTGTGAGTTTGACTTTGGAGAAATACCGCTACATCGAAGAAGGTTTGGCCACGGACCACGATGCAGAGATGTCTCAGACCAGCTACGAGAATCCATCCTTCGTTTACGACGAGGGACTCCCTCCGTATTCCAGACATAACAAATATCAGATGCCGGAGCTATATCCACGCGTGGTGCTTCACCGATTTAAGCACCAAGAAGACCAAGGGACATGGCAAGATCCTAAGAGTTAACGGCCCACGAAGTCGTTTTCAAAGGACAGTTTCTCTACAGGGGAAGGTGGAGCAGTGAATTGCCCACCCTTGAAAATGTCAAAGCCCCAAAGGATAGGACCCATGGGATTGGGCATTCAACAGGTAGTGGAATGGGTGTTTCTTTCAGGTTCTCCTTAGATGCTCCTAAGGCAAATCCATGACTACGCCTGTAAGCGAAATACAGGGCTTCCTCAATGAGCTCATGGAAGTCACAGAGATCAACAACCCTCCCACCCCTTTCCCCACGGACTAATAGGCCGTTGAGACATTGCGTGCTGACAAATTCCTGGATTGACTTGAAAATGTTTCTTCTTCCTTCTGTTATATCTGTTGCAACATTTGTCCTATGGATAATCAAGTTTAATTTTGAGCTGTTCCGCGGCCTCTTTGAAAAGAGTAATCTATATTTTTTGTGAGCTGGGGCAGTAGGAGGCTGCCTGGCCGTTGTCCAGTTCCATATTTTTATTTTTATTTTAAAAACTATCTTACTTTTTGAAACTCTCCCGAGAAAACCAGATTCAGCTGGGCTCCCTCAACTAGAATAAATCGGATCCTCAACATTTCACAGATTTACTCAGGTTAAATGTTAAACCATGGACGTATTTTTTTCTTCTTCTAAAAATGCCTCTTAAGTGGACGTTTATGAGGAAATGTTCTGTATCGTCTGCATTAACGGGACCACCAGGACCTTGGGAGGATGAGATAATAGCCACCAATGCTCTTCATTTGAGCAAAAGGACTTCTTGTACTTGAGTTGACCCATAAAAATCTATGTTGGGTATTTCTGATGTTCTGTTTCTCTTTGAGAAACATGAAGTCCTGTGTTCCCTAGGCCAAACAGGAAAAGGGCACAAAGCAATAGTTATCACAATTCAAGTCGGCGGTTGTGCAAAAATTAAGTCTAGCCTTTTTTCTGAAACCGAATATAGTCGAACCCTCAGGCGAGCAAGAAAAATAGCGGTGCACAACTACATTTCTATGATTGGCTGGCAACAACCAGTCTTCGGATTACTTGAATGTGATCCCGCTGCCTGGAAACACATTTCAGCCATCGCTTTTGTCAATTTATGGCTAACGTCAGCATGATTATTTTTAGACCAGAGTAGAAGGAAATAAGAATTTCTGAATGCAAAATGCCAGGGGCAGAATGTTTGCCGGTTCTCATAGAAGATAGCTTTAGCAATGGGAACTAAGGGAGCTTTTGCCATGGACATTAAACAGAGAATTGGGGGTATGCAGTTAAATTCTTTTAAGAATCAACTCTGTTGCTGGAGGCTGAAAAGCAAGTTATATTGGGAGGATCCCTCTTGCCAGTACTGTTCATATGTTGCTAGATAAAGCAAGTCAATTGGTTAGCTCAACTACCCACGTCAAATACCCAACTGACATGCATGTGGGTGCGTTCTCTTTAAAGATTTTGCTTTTCTTCAAAAAAATGAAAAGAATGAAAACAGTTAGAAGGGGATACTACCAAAGATCCAAATAACTAGGAATGACTAATAATGGGGGAAAGGGAGACAGAAAGTAGACAGCTGACAGCCTTAACAAAAGCACCCCGCCTAGGTCTAATTTGCAGGGACTAATGGCAATTGAAACCAACACACCTTCTAGAAAGGTATCAAGAAACATGTGACAGCTTGTTCTAGGTCAAGCCAATCTCCTCTTCCAAGTGCAAACAATTCAGCAGTTCAGGAAAGCCAATATTTTAAATTCTCTCTCTCTCTCTCTCTTGCCCCCCCTGTTCCCATCTTCCAGATCTCTGGCAGACAAAGGTGTATTAATCTCAGGTATGAAGGTTCACTTTGGCAGCAGGGGATGGACACGCTCCCCTCAATCAGCCTAAGTAGAATTATGTCATAAGACACCTGTCAACGATCGCTGTTCCCTTTCTCTCTCCTTTGGTTTCGATTTTGTTTCTCTCAACCATTGTGCTGCTCTCGAGATCCGGCTGTTATTGTAAACATGAATATCTGACTGTAAATTATTTTGAATGTGTGTATGTATGAGTGGGAAGATTAAAAAAAATCTGAAGCTTTTTTTTTTGCTTACACGGTGTGGTTTAACAACTTTATTTCCCTTGTATGATGTTCATTCGTTCTTTTGATTTTGGAAAGTTTAAATGGCAGACAGGAATTTGTTCAGATTACTTTATTGTCCTTCAATATCATTGGATCATCCATCCATCTACTCACACATACACATGAACATAGATCTATTTTCTATTTTAGAAAGATAGATGGATAGATAGATAGATAGATAGATAGATAGATGATAGATAGATAGATAGATAGATAGATAGATAGATAATTAGATAGATAGATAGATAGATATTTTATTTATTTATTTATTTATTAGATTTGTATGCCGCCCCTCTCCGTAGATAGATGCATGAAAGATAGATAGATAGATAGATAGATAGATAGATAGATGATAGAGAGATGATAGATGAATACATAGATGAAAGATAGATAGATAGATAGATAGATAGATAGATAGATAGATAGATAGATAGATAGACAGATATCGATTGATATATAATCGATGATGGATAGATAAATGGATAGAAAAGATTTCATGTTTTAATTCTAAAATTCTTTTGCATACCGCAGTCAGGCGGTAGGGAAAGCAAGTAGGATGCTTGGCTGCATAGCTAGAGGTATAACAAGCAGGAAGAGGGAGATTATGATCCCGCTATATAGAATGCTGGTGAGACCACATTTGGAATACTGTGTTCAGTTCTGGAGACCTCACCTACAAAAAGATATTGACAAAATTGAACGGGTCCAAAGACGGGCTACAAGAATGGTGGAAGGTCTTAAGCATAAAACGTATCAGGAAAGACTTAATGAACTCAATCTGTATAGTCTTGAGGACAGAAGGAAAAGGGGGGACATGATCGAAACATTTAAATATATTAAAGAGTTAAATAAGGTCCAGGAGGGAAGTGTTTTTAATAGGAAAGTGAACACAAGGACAAGGGGACACAATCTGAAGTTAGTTGGGGGAAAGATCAAAAGCAACATGAGAAAATATTATTTTACTGAAAGAGTAGTAGATCCTTGGAACAAACTTCCAGCAGACGTGGTAGATAAATCCACAGTAACTGAATTTAAACATGCCTGGGATAAACATATATCCATCCTAAGATAAAATACAGAAAATAGTATAAGGGCAGACTAGATGGACCATGAGGTCTTTTTCTGCCGTCAGACTTCTATGTTTCTATGTTTCTAATTATTGGTTTTCAAAATGATTTTTTATTAAGCACCGCCTCAGTGTCATATAAACATTACAAATAAAATGAGTGATGCATTTCTGTCCTGAAAAAGGGCTCATCTACACCTCCCTCCCAACTTCCTGGCTCCCTTGCCACCCCTGTGATGGACCGTGAGGTTAGCTAAGCTAGTGTGGGCATTAGTGCACTTCGTTTCTTGGGCAACCTTGGAAAACTGCTTCGCAGCAGCAAGGCAACCATATACTACCGGCTTTCCAAATTAGGACAGCAGACGGCAGCTTAAGCCTCTTTACCTTGATTGAGTTTTTGGCTTGGCTGGTGTTGCAGTGGGTAATGCTTTCGTTCCAGAACAGCGGCGCCAGTCTTAACAGTTGATGGGCAGCCCATTTAACCCCACTAGAAAGACTTAGTCTGACTGAAGACAAAGAAGGGAAGGCGTATTCTCCAAGGCCGATCTGCATGGAAAGGAAAGGACTAGGTAGAAAGGCAGGTTTTCCCCACATCATGTCACGAACCAATCCATGAATGGATACGCTTCAGGGAGGAAGAAATAACATTGCAATGATGATTCATAGCCAAGAAAGTAAAACAATTCCAACATGGTTTTGTTATCAGGAAAGACTTCATGAACTCAGTCTGTATAGTCTGGAGGACAGAAGGGAAAGGGGGGACAGGATCGAAACATTTAAATATGTTAAAGGGTTAAATAAAGTTCAGGAGGGAAGTGTTATTAATAGGAAAGTGAACACAAGAACAAGGGGGCACAATCTGAGGTGAGCTGGGGGAAAGATCAGAAGCAACGTGAAAAAATATTTGAAAGAGTAGTAGATGCTTGGAACAAACTTCCAGCAGATGTGGTTGGTCAATCCACGGCAACTGAATTTAAACAGGCCTGGGATAAACATAGATCCATCCTAAGATCAAATACAGGAAATAGTATAAGGGCAGACTAGATGGACCATGAGGTCTTTTTCTGCCGTCAATCTTCTATGTTTCTATGTTTGGCCTCAAAAGCAGCATGATACATCAAATTGCAGGCCGATACATTTAATTTACGGCATTTGTTGCCTTGCTCAGCAAGAAAAGGTTGGCAAATAAGCTCATAGTTGGGAATATGGAACTAGACCAATTTGCAACACCCACATTTAAAACAAAAAAGCTACTAGCAATAGCACTTAGACTTATATACCGCTTTACAGTGCTGTAGCGCCCCTCTACGCGGTTTATGGAATCAGCATATTGTTCCTAACAATCCAGGTCCTCAGTTTACCCACTTCGGAAGGATGAAAGGCTGAGTCAACCTCAAGCCTGGTGAAGATAAAAATATCAGGATTAAATAACATTTAAAGAAAGTGCGTATGGAGGGAAGTCGCATTTTTACAAAAAAATCCTGAAGAAAGGGAAAACTTTTTTTTTTTAAAATGACACAAATGGTATACAATCCATAAAGAAGGTAAGAACCAGAGGGAAAGCTGCATCGGAGCTTTAAAAATGATAGTAAATGTATAGCTAACTGTACTATAAATATATGAACAAATAAACAAATAAGAACGCAAGCTAGGAACCGTAGGAAATAGCCACAATCGTGCAAAGAAAGGGAGGCATCTACACAAACAATTGTGATCATTGTATTTAATTTTTCTTGAAGACTTCAGAGCACCGTACCCACACGCCCTGTTTTGGGCCTAGGAGGCCTCCCTGCAGCCTCCTGAGACAAAAAATGGGCTGTGAGGGAGTGACACCCCCCCCATGCCTCATTTTGGGCCTAATAGGCTTCCTGGCACCAAAAATAGGCCAGGGGGGGCATTGCACCCCCAAACCCTATTTTGGGCCTAGGAGGCCTCCCTGCAGTCTCCTGGGACCAAAAGCGGGCTGTGGGTGGCACCACACTCCCCAAACCTCCTTTTGGACCTAGCAGGCCTCCCTGCAGCCTCCTTGGAGCAAAAACGGGCTGTGAGGGAGTGTGACCCCACCATGCCCCATTTTGGGCCTAGTAGGCCTCCTGGGACCAAAAACAGGCCATGAGGGGGGCACCACAACTGGGTTTTTAGATTATCTAGTTTAAATTAATTGGATTAGGATGCTTACATTGTTTCTTTTATATGTTGTAAACTGCCCTGAGTCCTTGGAGAGGGGTGGCATATAAATCCAATAAATAAATAAATAAATAAATAAATAAAACTTATGTCTCTCCTCAATCTGATATCAGCTTGCTTTGCAGAGTAGAAGTAAGGGCTGTTGTGGCATGATGAAATTGTTCCTTCTTCGGTTGAAGCCCCGTGCCAGAAGGACAGAAAAGGAAAAAGAAAGTTGTTGGATTTGATGAAACACTCAGTTCAAGATAGGGTCAACATTCTACCCACATCCTATGCATCAGTGGAGGAAAGCTTACTTACTCAACTGATGATGTTACCTAGTTGGGTAATGAAATGTCTACAATAGAATAGATTTTAAAAAAAATTGGGCAAGTGTGATTGAACACATCCTTCCAACTTTTTCTTTTTTTAATAATTTTTATTGATTAAAAAAAAAAGAAAAAACAAACAAACATAACACATAGGACATAACAAAACATTAAATGAGCATTTCCAAAGTGTGAACTGTAGGTGGTACACAACACAAAGGTAAAAACTTAATGCTGTGACTATAAAAAGTGATTTTCATGAATATATCAAGTTAATATATACCGTAGTAATTTATCACTAAGTAGGGATAACATATATAAGTTAAGATCAGCATAATTTACATTTTCATTCTTATTTTACTTATATTTGGAACTTATATAGTCAAATTTAAACAACATAGAATTGTAATGATACCATCCGAAGATGTTCCAACTTTTTCTAGTGGTATTACTTCCAAATTTATTGGTGGTAAATTAATGGGGGTATTGCTGATGACCATGAGAATAGAATAGAATACAGGAGAGGAGAGGAGAGGAGAGGAGAGGAGAGGATGCATATGCTCTCAGTATACATAAAATAAAAGATAAGTTCATGAAAAATCATAAGATTGAGCCGGGATGGCGCAGCAGCTAGCGTGCTGTACTGCAGGCCGCTGAAGCTGACTGTAGATCTGTAGGTCAGCGGTTCAAATCTCACCACTGGCTCAAGGCTGACTCAGCCTTCCATCCTTCCGAGGTGGATAAAATGAGGACCTGGATTGTGGGGGCAATAGGCTGACTGTGTTAAAAAGTGCCATTGCTAACATGTTGTAAGCCGCCCTGAGTCTAAGGAGAAGGGCGGCATAAAAATCAATCAATCAATCTATAAATCTATAAATATATAATAAATAGATAGATAGATAGATAGATAGATAGATAGATAGATAGATAGATAGATAGATAGATAGATAGATAGATACAAAGATACAACACTTAATGATAGTCCAGGTACAAATTAGCAATCCAGTTATATTAGGAACAAGTCAATTTAAACAACAAAGTTACAATCATACAGTCATAAGTGGGAGGAGAGGGGCGATAGGAATGATGAGAAGACTAATAGTAATAGTAAGGCAGCCTTAGTGAATAGTTTGACAGTGGGCGAGGGAATTATTTGTTTAGTGGAGTGATAGCATTTGGTGGAAAAAACTGTTCTTGCGTCTAGTTGTCTTGGTGTGCGGTGCTCTATAATGATGTTTTGAGGGTAGGAGTTGAAACAGTTTTTGTCCAGGATGCGAGGGATCAATAAATATTTTCACAGCCCTTTTTTTGACTCGTGCAATGTACATGTCATCAATGGAAGGCAGATTGGCAGTAATTGTTTTTTCTGCAGTTCTGATTATCCTCTGAAGTCTGTGTCGGTCTTATTGGGTTGCAGAAAACAGCCAAGCTCGGAGACCCCGCAGAGAACAGGCTTAATGGACGAGTGGAAAACATGAAAGCATCAAGCAGGAACAATAAACAGAAGATCCAAACCTCTGGCCTCAGATCATTGGACTCAAAGATAGGCCTATAAAGTCCGCAGGGAAATTCTGACTCACTCACCCACCCACCTACCCACCTTCTTACCATGAGCCCCTGAGTCAAATGCTGATTTCATCTCCTTGGCGCATCCCAGCTAAATGAAGTATGATCCCCCTGTAATACCATAACCCTCGAGTCTTCAAAGTGTCGGCTGGGCCTCTCTGGAAATTGCAGAAATCTTAGAAAGGTGTATAGGTGTGTGTCATTTTTAAAAAATAAAATAAAAATCTGATCGAGCTTGCCCAGGCAAAATGAAATCATTCTTTGAACTCAACGACCCTAGCACAAAGCCAAAACCACCAGCCTGAATATATATATATATACAGTGGTACCTCGTGATACGAACCCCTCGTGATACGAACCCCTCGTGATATGAACCCGGGTTTCGGAAATGTTTTGCCTCTTCTTACTAACTTTTTTCGGTTTACGAACCCACGGCAGATCGCATCCGTTTTTAAAATTATTTTAAATATTAGATTTGTTACATGTTGTTTCATTATTGTTGTTAGCCGCCCCGAGTCTATGGAGAGGGGCGGCATACAAATCAAATCAAATCAATAAACAAACAAACAAACAAACCACAGGGAGGGTGGAGGCCCTGTTTCCTCCCAGGAGATTCCTAAAGAGGCCCCACGGAGGCTTCTCTCTGTCTTTCCCGGTTACAATTTCGGAGGCTCGGGTTTGTAAGTGGAAAATGGTTCTTGAGAAGAGGCAAAAAAATCTTGAACATCCTGTTCCTATCTAGAAAAGTTTGTAAGTAGAAGTGTTTGTAGGTAGAGGTACAACTGTATATCTATATATAACGCTAGAAATGAATAAAAATTAAAACGGCTAAACTGAAGCTCTTGTTCAGCACTAAACGCTATGAAATTCATGGAGAGTTTCGCATATTGACTAATTTAAACAAAATGGCATCAAAAAGGTTAGAATTTTTAAAAGTCCATTTTTGTTTCTTGCCAGAAATTTACCTGGATGGGCACTGTTTTTAATTTATTTTCTCCATTTCTTTAAGAAGCTGAAAACAGCACGGGGTAGCAGTTCCCCCATAGGAGAAACTCCATGATTGAAACAAGATCTCCCCTGCTGAGTCCCTTGCAACCACTGTATGTTTGCCAGAAAAATATACTGTATTTCTTCAGACTATAAGAACCACCGATGTATAAGACACACTAAGCTTTCAAAGAGGTAAGTAAGGAAAAATAGTTTTTGTCCTCCCTGGACCCCAAAAGTACTCTGCAACCCTCCCAAACCCTTTGCATGCCCTGTTTTGGGGGGTTTTTTTTGCAAAAAACAGGCGTTTTTGCCTTCCCCCAGACCCCCAGGAGCACTCTGCAGGCTTCCCAAACCCTCTGCACATCCCATTGTTGCGAAAAACGGGCCCATTTTTTGCAAAATTGGGATGCGGAAACAGAGCTTCAGGAGGCCAAAAATGGATGTATTCGATGTATAAGATGCACTGACATTTCCACCCTCTTTTAGAAGGGAAAAAGGTGCATCTTATATTCTGAAAAATATGGTAGGTTGAGTTTTGCTAAGATGTTTCATTGGGTTAATTTCAATCCATGGAAGCTCAGCCCTTGTATGTATCATAGCAATAACCCATAATAGCCTTCAGTTACCTTGTAAATAGTTTTATTTATCATTTAGTGAATATAATATTAGAAAATAAATGTATAAAGCTTAATGTATACAATGGAATGTAACAGGTAAAAAAAAACCCTACTATAAGAACGTTAACAGAGATGGTTTATACTGTAATCTGTAAAACGGAATAAACAGTGAGTTGAATTATATATGAAAACTCAATAATTTTTATTTTTTGCAAAAAATAGCCTTCATTTGTTTGACTGTCATCTCTTCCATCCAAGAATTAATCTGGATTTAGGGTTGTGTGTTTCTGGGGCACCCATCAGTTAAGTTAGATCCCCAGTAAACTCAGTTGAACTTAATTCAACTCTACTCTCTCTGACCAATTTATTTTATTGATTCCAGCAGCATCAAAACCCAGCCAGCTTTATCTGGAGGCAAACCAAGGGGATATCAGTACAGTCTGGAAGAATAATACCAAGGTTCCCTCACATGCAACAATGGAAAGCTTTGTCTTTGTAAGTAGCTTCACTGAGGTCTATTTATTTTTTGTTAGAAATAACACATAATTTTGTTTTGCTTTGGTCTGCCTATGCTCATGAAAGCCGTAACGTAGCCATTTATTACCCAAGGTTGTAATTTACTGCTCCCTGTTCCAGAACTAAAACTGGCCAGAGAGACAAGTCAGTTTCAATCAAAGTCAACAAAGCGATACGGAAGTTTCCCGTGTTACAGAACTCCGTTTCAGCAGAAGGGCATGTGTGGTGTAGGCTTGGCTGCATTTGGTATGGGGTTACGGTGCTGAAACTGGATTTGTGAAAGGAGTTTCAGGTCAATGAGGTTGAAAAGGAACATGGGGCTTGGGTAAAACGAGAGTTGACCAAGACAAGGAAAAGGTGAAGCAGTGAGAAATGTTTACAATTACATATCAGCTGTTTTGCTCAGATGTCCTTTGGCTTCACCTGTTACTTAACTATTACATCTTACTGCAATTCAATTTTCCAGGAATCTTATCACTTCAGAAGGAGTGACTCTAAATTCCCCTTCTTTTGAGAGCGATCAATAATTCTCCTGGCCATAGAATCCCATCCGATCCCATAAAACTCACTTTCACACTAAGCTGCCTTGTAAAAACAGGTGAAAGGATGAAAGGAAAAATAGCAGAAATCTAATAGTACAGTTAAAGAGTAGAGTAGAGTAGAATAGAATATAATTTTATTGGCCAAGTGTGATTGGACACACAAGGAATTTGTCTTTGGTGCAGTGTACCTAAAAGAAAAGATACATTTGTCAAGAATCATGAGGTTCAACACTTAATGATTGTCCTACAGTACACATAAGCAAGCAGAAAACAATCAATATTAATATAAATCGCAAGGATAGAAGCAACCAAGCTATATTCATACAGCTATAAGTGGGAGGAGGTGGGTGATGAGAATGATGAGAAGACTAATAGTACGGTAATAGTAATGCAGCCTTAGTGAATAGTTTGACAGTAGTGAGGGAATTATTTTTTTAGCAGAGTGATGGCATTCGGGGGGAAAAAATCTGTTCCTGTGTCTGTCTGTCTGTCTGTCTATTATCTATCTATCTATCTATCTATCTATCTATCTATCTATCTATCTATCTATCTATCTCTCTCTCTCTCTCTCTCTGTCTCTCTCTCTCTCTCTCTCTACCTACCTACCTATCATATCTATCTATCTATCTATTTATCTCTCTCTCTATCTATCTATCTACCTACCTACCTACCTATCATATCTATCTATCTATCTATCTATCTACCTATCTCTATCTATCTACCTATCTCTATCTATCTACCTATCTCTATCTATCTACCTATCTCTATCTATCTACCTATCTCTATCTATCTACCTATCTATCTATCTATCTCTCTCTCTCTCTCTCTCTCTATCTATCTATCTATCTATCTATCTATCTATCTATCTATCTACCTACCTACCTACCTACCTATCATATCTATCTATCTATCTATTATCTATCTATCTATCTATCTATCTATCTATCTATCTATCTATCTATCTATCTATCTATCTATCTATCTATCTATCTATATCTTTGTCTAGGGAGGAATCTTCCCTGAAGCCCCAGAGTGCAAAATACCACCCAACGTGCAAACCGGAAGTTGAGAAAACAGATTTCCAGTTTGCCCGAAGGCATGATGGGCAAACCGGAAGTCCGTTTTTTGAACTTCCAGTTTGCCTGTTTTTTCACCGTCCAAGGATTCAGCGAGACCTATGCAGATATACGGGGATGGGGTGGGGATTGTCCACATGCGCAGGGGCAGCATTGCGGAGTATGCATGCGTGAAGGAGGAGGAAATGGGCGTGAACATGTGCGTGTGTGCTAGCACAGGCACACACATACCCTTTTGACACACGAACCAAAAAAGGTTTCGTCATCCACTCCCTATAAGAAAAGGAAACATGAAGACAAGTGGGAACGTTGTGTGCCGGAAAAGGCCACCTGGCTGAAACTCCTAGCTGGAGCGCAGATACTGTATTACCAGCCTCACATCTTGCATTCCTGATCCAGGACACCTTATTCCCAAAGGCGTTGTTCCTTCCAAAACAAAATCATTAACTTGCAGGGAAGGGAAGGGTCATCTCCTAAGGACAACCAGAAGAGCCCTTCACTCCTCCACTCGAAACAGAATACCCTACGAAAATAGACTAACAATCCTGGGTCTAGAAAGCTTAGAACTATGACGCCTAAAACACAATTTAAGTATTGCCCACAAGATCATATGCTGCAATGTCCTACCTGTCAATGACTACTTCAGCTTCAACCACAACAACACAAGAGCACGCAACAGATTCAAACTTAATATTAACCGCTACAAACTGGACTGTAAAAAATATGACTTCAGCAACCGAGTTGTCGAAGCGTGGAACTCATTACCAGACTCAATAGTGTCAACCCCTAACCCCCAACATTTCTCCCTTAGACTATCCACGATTGACCTCTCCAGGTTCCTAAGAGGTCAGTAAGGGGCGTACATAAGTGCACCAGTGTGCCTTTCGTCCCTTGTCCAATTGTCTTTCCTTTATCTCATATATCATATATATTTTCTTCCTTTCATATATCTTCTCCTGTATTTTATATTTTTCTTTATATATATTACCTCATGTCTATTCTCTTCTATATGTATAGTGTTTATAGGACAAAATAAACAAATACATGAAAATACATTGAAAAACCTAGGAGTGTATTTTTTAACATGTACCTTTTTCCCCGTTTTTAAATTTTTCTGTGTGCGCATGTGAGAAAGAAAAATGCGTCGATAACACTCCAGGCGGTGAGTCACTCCAACTAGCTGCTCGGAGAGGCTCACGCCTCCTTGGGCATTTGACCTGGGGTCAAGCTATTTTATTTTATTTTCCGGGTTTGCTATTGCAATGACGTGATCATGACCTACTTGCCCGGCTACGAAAAAAGCCACCTGGAGCTAATGATAATGATAATGATAATAATAATAATAATAATAATAATAATAATAATAATAATAATAATAATAAACAAAATCATGATCTGTCCGTTGCAAAAGGCCACCGTACTAGGATTTGTGCACATCCTAAGAAAATGCATCACACAGTCCTAAATGCTTGGAAAGTGTTCGACTTGTGATATTGTGATATGAAATCCAGCATATTATAGTTTTTGTGGTGATGATGATGATGATGGTGACCCCTTAGCTACTATGTTTTTTTATGTATGGTCCGTTAGGTTGTGTGATTGTTTTTTATAAGAAGGGTTTTAAATTGCTTTTAACATCAGATTTTTACATTGTGTTTTGCTGTTGTGAGCCGCTCCGAGTCCTCGGATAGGAGCGGCATACAAATCTAATTATTATTATTATTATTATTATTATTATTATTATTAAAACAATAACAACAATAATATGAGAACAACAATAACAATAACAACAACAACAGAGCTGGGAAGGACCTTGGAGGTCTTCTAGTCCAACCCCCTGCTTAGGCAGGAAACCCTACACCACTTCAGACAGATGGTTATCCAACATCTTCTTAAAAACTTCCAGTGTTGGGGCATTCACAACTTCTAGTGGCAAGCAGTTCCACAGATTCATTGTTCTAACTCTCAGGAAATTTCTCCTTAGTTCTAAGTTGCTTCTCTCCTTGATTACCTTCCACCCATTGCTTCTTGTCCTACCCTCAGGTGCTTTGGAGAATAGCTTGACTCCCTCTTTGTGGCAAACCCTGAGATATCGGAAGGCTGCTATCATGTCTCCCCTGGTCCTTCTTTCCATCAAACAAGACATGCCCAGTTCCTGCAACAGTTCTTCATATGTTTTCGCCTCCAGTCCCCTAATCCTCTTTGTGGCTCTGCTCTGCCCTCTTTCTAGAGTCTCAACATAATTTTTGCATCGTGGCGACCAAAACTGAATGCAGGATTCCAAGTGTGGCCTTACCAAGTCCTTATAAAGTAGCATTAATACTTTGGGTGATCTTGATTCTATCCCTCTTGTTATTCTATTCCTATATCTTCTTTTCTATTATTTCTTAGATATATTTTACTATGAGTATCTCCTCTATAACCTTCATCATGTATTTTACTATGTGTATATTGATATATACCCACTAAAACCCTCATTGTGTATTGGACTTTTATATCCTTTCTTTATATATAATAACTCATGTCTATCCTCTTCAATATGTATTGTGCATTGGACAAAATAAATAAATAAATAAATAAAATAAAATAAATAAATAATGCAGCCTAGAACTGTGTTGGCTTTGCGGGGCTTTTTTATTGGAGTTGTCCAATACGACGAATAATTTAAGATTCCCCTTTCAAATAGAAGATGTCATCAGACACAACAAATTTTGATTAAAGAAGTCTTTTTTAAAAAATAAACCCATTAAAAAGTCAAAAGGTCACCTAACTGTCTGGTTTGGTGCTGCAACCCAACAGGACCGACACAGACTTCAGAGGATAATCAGAACTGCAGAAAGAACAATTGCTGCCAACCTGCCTTCCATTGAGGACCTGTATACTGCACAAGTTAAAGAGGCCGGGGAAAATATTTACTGACCCCTCACATCCTGGACACAAATTGTTTCAACTCCTACCCTCAAAACGTCGCTACAGAGCACTGCACACCAAGACAACTAGACACAAGAACAGTTTTTTTCCAAACGCCATCACTCTACTAAACAAATAATTCCCTCAACACTGTCAGACATTCTACTAAATCTGCACTTCTATTCTACTAGTTTTTCTCATCATTCCTTTCACCCATTTCCTCCCATGTTGACTGTATGACTGTAACTTGTTGCTTATATCCTAAGATTTTTATTAATATTGCTTCTTCATTGCTTATTTGATCCCTATGACAATCATTAAGTGTTGTACCACATGATTCTTGACAAATGTATATTTTATTTTATGTACGCTGAGAGCATATGCACCAAGACAAATTCCTTGTGTGTCCAATAACACTTGGCCAATAAAAATTCTATTCTATTCTATTCTATTCTATTCATTACTTTACTGTACCGCCCCCATTTTTGATGGAACCAGTTACCTAACAGAACATTTTGAAAACCTATTTCCCCATCTCCGAGACATCAGTTTGTGTCATAAGGCAGGCAGATTGGTTCTCATTTTATTGTGCCTTAAACTGCCCCAACAAAACGCCTGTTTCACCCCTGGTTCTCCTCCACCAACACCAACACCATGTGATCCAGAGTTTCTCCCCTATGATTAAACCCTTCCTTCTGGTTGCCAAATTGCTGCAGGTGGTTTTTTCCATCCCTGGAGACAAGAAATGGCCCATGACCTCAGCTGATAAATACCCTAAGATCACCTCATTCTCCACCAAGTTGTTTACGCCAGGGACAATTGGTGGGCCAGAAAAGAAAACAAAGAAACTCTCATGAGGAACCTCCCTGTTCCTTCCGATGTAATGAACATGTCATCAAGTATAGATAAATGAAAGGAACCATCCATTTATTTTAGATAATAATATTTTGTACTTTGCACTGCTATTGCTTATTTGTACCTGGACTATCATTAAAAGTCGTATCCTATGATTCTTGATGAACTTATCCTTTCTTTTATGTGCACTGAGAGCATATGCACCTAAGACAAATTCCTTCGGTGTCCAATCACATTTGGCCAATAAAGAATTCTATTCTATTCTATTCTATTCTATTCTTTATTCCTTGTTCTATTCTATACTATTCTCTATTCCTCATTCTATTCTATACTATTCTCTATTCCTTATTCTATTCTATTCTGCTCTGTTCTATTCTATTATTTTTATTCCTTATTCTATTCTATTTTCTATTCCTTATTATGCTCTACTCTACTCTACTCTATGCTATTCTCTATTCCTTATTCTACTGTACTCTACTGTATATTCTATTCTCATGGTCATCAGCAAACAACCCATTAATTTACCACTGATAAATTTGGAAGGAATGCCACTAGAAAAAGTTGGAAGGATCACCTACATTTGGTTTTAATTTATATGAAAGCTGGGACATGATCAACAAATTAAAGACAAGGATAGAGAAAGCTCGGTCAGCATTCTTCAAGATGAAAAAGGTTTTCTGCAGTCACAACATAAGCCTAAGACTGAAAATCAGACTTGTCAGATGTTACATCTTTTCTATCCTGCTCTAACTGAGTAGAGAGTTGATTTCTGACAGGAAACCACTTGAAGAGACTAGAAGCATTTGAAATGTGGATTTACAGATGGCTGTGTTACGTATAAGCTGGGTTGACAAAAACAGAAATGAGGAGGTGATAAACTACCTGGGAAAGCAAAGGAAAATAATCAAAACCATTAAAAAGCAAACATTAGAATATTTTGGACATGGGATGCAACACCCGGAAATATACAGCATCCTTCACTTAATCTTCCAGGAAAAGATTGAAGGGAAACGAGATCCAGGCAGATGAAGAAGATCATGGCTTTAAAAAGTAAAGGACTGGTTTGGACAAAACTCAATAGCACTTTTTTGTACGGCTGTTTGATAAAAGTAGGATTGCCAAGATGATTGCCAACATCTGATAATGGATATGGAAGAAGAAGAAGGGGGAGGAGGAAGAAAGAAGAGGAGGAGGAAGAGGAAGAGGAGGGGAAGAGGAAGAAGGAGAAGAAGTGGAAGAGGAAGGAAGAGAAGGAGGAGAGGAACAGGAAGGAGGAGGAGGAGGGGAAGAGGAAGAAGGAGAAGAAGTGGAAGAGGAAGGAAGAGAAGGAGGAGGAGGAGGAGAGGTAGAGGAAGAAGTGGAAGAAGAAGAAAGAGAAGAAGGAGGAGAAGAAGAAGAAAGAAAGAAAAAAAAGGAAAAAAGAAAACTAATTTCAAATGGACCTCTGCATAGGCTTAAACAAGCATGATATCGACCAGAAAATGTATTGATTTGACTCTCACTAAACCAAGATAGCTCTTGCCTCAAGTTGTTGTTTTCCTCGTGGTTTTAAATAAATAAAAAGCAATGATCGGTGACCAATAATTATAATTATAATGCTAGGACGAAGGCTCTGCATTCATCCTTTGGATTCCATCCAACAAAAGTATCCCAGGTTCCCCCCCCCCCCCAAGACCTACTTGGTAATTATGGTCCATAGCTTTGTTTTGTTTTGGTCTTTGGGTATAATTATTATGAACGGTGGCTGGAAGGACTGGTCATTTCATCTAAAGATTTGATCGTTTGGATGCTTATAAAGGGCGATAGGTGGTTCCAGAGAAATTGCACAGAACCAGCCCTCCAGCAGCTGAACCAGGTTTGTTTTGACATTGCTGCGTGGCAGAAATGAAGCTTCTGGTCATCTCCCTGCTGGTTTTGGCTTGCGGTAAGTGAATTCCTCTCTTTTGAGAGTCTAAAAGTCTGTTTACCATGTATTTCATTTTTTAAAAATGTGCTTCCAGGAGATTTTTCTCAATTTGTGCTTCCTCCGGTGGTTGCAATTATGTTCTTGTTACACCGGCGGTATTTCGCTTCCCAGAAAGCTTCGGTGAATGGAGAGAGACAGTCACCCTGATTCTGCGTTGGCTCCAACGTTGGCACCACATTGGAATGGGGGCATGGCTTCATGGTTCATGATCCCGAAGCATGCTGGGAAGGGAAAGAGGGCAGACTTTAACTAAGACTCTATGGCAGTGATGGCGAACCTATGGCACGGGTGCCACAGGTGGCATGCGGAGCCATATCTGCTGGCACATGAGCCGTTGCCCTAGCTCAGCTCCAACGGGCATGTGTGTGCCGGGCAGTTGATTTTTGGGTCACACAGAGGCTCTGGGAGGGCGTTTTTGGCTTCCAGAGAGCCTCCATGGAGATGGGAGAGGGCGTTTTTACCCTCCCCGGCTCCAGGGAAGTCTTTGGAGCCTGGGGAGGGTGAAACACAAGCCTACTGGGCCCACCAGAAGTTGGGAAACAGGCTGCTTCCGGCCTCCAGAGGGCCTCCGTGGAGTGGGGAAAGCTGTTTTTGCCCTCCCCAGGCATTGAATTATGGGTGTGGGTACTCGTGCATAGCATACCCATGCTCTTTCAGCACCTGAGAAAAAAAAGGTTTGCCATCACTGCTCTATGGCCTTGAGACTCCTTCCAAAGCCCTTTTGCTTGCTTCAAATGAACAATTCCTCTTTTTCAGGATTGGCTCTTGTGACCAGCACACCTTCTCAATTGAACGAGATGATCCAGCTCAGTACCATCACCTTCGGCCTGGCTAACTTCACCAACTATGGGTGCCACTGTGGACCTGGGACTCAAGGCCTTCCGGTAGACGCCATCGACAGGTGAGGGATACCGTCATTTTTTTCATCCAACGGGCTGAACGTCTCAATGCTCACCAGGGGGCATTGGGATTTCATGTTGAAAAGATACCGTATTTTTCAGAGTGTAAGACGCACCGGAATATAAGACGCACTTTAGTTTTGAGGGAGGAAAATAGGAAACAATTCTACCTACCAGGTATTCATCTGGCTAGCGTCTTTAGTCTGTTTAGCTTTTATCCCCTGGTTAGGGCTGAAAAAAATCTTCGGAGGCAGTAGCAATGAAAACAAACCTGCAAAGACTTAGGGCTGGAAAAACACTTCAGCACCTAAGATATGTAATGTTTTTTTGTTAGATGCACCATGGAGTATTTTTTTCAGTTGCCGTGTACATATATCATTTAGGCTGCTGAGGGTCTTCAAATCGTGGTGGCATAGACAGCATAATAAATGCTTTCCCTACTGCCTGACTGCACTATTCACCCATTTGGAGACTGTCAGAAATCACTACCCCTAAATCCTTCTCTTCTGAAGTTTTATACAGTTTGTTTATTATGCAGCCAAGCTGTATAGCTAGAGGTCAAACAAGCAGGAAGAGGGAGATTGTGTTCCCGCTGGTGAGACCCCATTTGGGATACTGTCTCCAGTTCTGGAGACCTCGCCTACAAAAAGATATTGATAAAATTGAACGGGTCCAAAGACGGGCTACAAAAATGGTGGAAGGTCTGAAGCATAAAACGTATCAGGAAAGACTTAATGAACTCAATCTGTAGGGTCTGCAGGACAGAAGGGAAAGGGGGGACATGATCAAAACATTTAAATATGTTAAAGGGTTAAATAAGGTTCAGGAGGGAAGTGTTTTTATTAGGAAAGTGAATGCAAGAACACGGGGTCACAATCTGAGTTTAGTTGGGGGAAAGATCAGAAGCAGCATGAGAAAATATTATTTGACTGAAAGAGGAGTAGATGCTTGGAACAAACTCCCAGCAGACGTGGTTGGGAAATCCACAGTAACTGAATTTAAACATGTCTGGGATAAACATATATCCATCCTAAGATAAAATACAGGAAAATAGTATAAGGGCAGATTACATGAGCCATGAGGTCTTTTTTTGCCATCAATCTTCTATGTTTCTAACTGATAAAACAACTAGAGAGGTTCACCCAAGATGCAAACCACCCAGAAAAGAAAGTTACCAAGATCAAAACAACCAAAACTTCTCATTTTTGTGCATGCATTGCTGGTTTCTTTTTCAGATAGAATACATGTTGTGCCAACAAAGGTTTACTTCTGCCTACCCCGCCCCTGTATTTTTGAATTTTATCTATTCTTAAAATTGGTATTTTTAATTTGCTTACCAAAAATTGCCATCATTTCGGAAGAAGCTCTGGGTGAATTCTACATCCAGATCCAAAGTAGGAATGAACTTACTGATTTCGGATATTTCCTTTCTGCTTGGCATCAATGTGGAACAGGCACCGTCTTGCAGATAACTCGCATGTCAAAACGAATTATTTGCTCTGCAAAAAAACAGTCAATCATCGGTTGGCAGATATAGGGAGGTCTCTTTGTTCATTGCGAAGCAGGGAAGAACTCTGCCAGCCAGCTCCCTCAGTGTATGCCATTCCGTATTGCCTTCAACTGTATTGAGAATAGAATAGAATAGAATAACAGAATTGGAAGGGACCTTGGAGGTCTTCTAGTCCAACCCCTTGCTTGGGCAAGAAACCCTAAACCACTTCAGAAAAATAGCTATCCAATCTCGTCTTTAAAACTTCCAGTGTTGGAGCATTCACAACTTCTGGAGGTAAGTTGTTTCACTGACTAATTGTTCTTATTGTCAGGAAATTCCTCCTTAGTTCTAAGTTACTTCTCTCCTTGTTTAGTTTCCACCCATTGCTTCTTGTTCTACCCTCAGGTGCTTTGGAGAATAGTTTGACTCCTTCTTCTTTGGGGCAGCCCCTCAAATGTATTTATTTAGATTTATAAGCCGTGCCCCTCTCTCTCTCGCTCTCTTGCAGTAAAATTCTATTCTATTCTATTCTATTACTTAGATTTGTATGCCGCCCCTCTCCGAAGACTCGGGGCGGCTCACAACATGTAGAAACAAATCATGGGTAATCAGACAAGTTTAAAATGTTTAAATATTAAAAAACCCATATGCTAACAGACACACACACAGACATACCATGCATGAATTAAACGTGCCCAGGGGGAGATGTTTCAGTTCCCCCATGCCTGACGGCAAAGGTGGGTTTTAAGGAGTTTACGGAAGGCAGGAAGAGCAGGGGCAGTCCTAATCTCCGGGGGGAGTTGGTTCCAGAGGGCCGGTGCCGCCACAGAGAAGGCTCTTCCCCTGGGGCCCGCCAACCGACATTGTTTAGTTGACGGAACCCGGAGAAGGCCCACTCTGTGGGACCTAATCGGCCGCTGGGATTCGTGCGGCAGGAGGCGGTCTCGGAGATATTCTGGTCCGATGCCATGAAGGGCTTTAAAGGTCATAACCAACACTTTGAATTGTGACCGGAAATTGATCGGCAGCCAATGCAGACTGCGGAGTGATGTAAGTATTAAAATAAAATAAGTATTAAACGTATACTGCTGGTTTTAAATAACAGAAAGAGAAAGAAACAGAAGTCCACAAAGTTGCCAGAGACCCTTTAGTTTTAAACCATGCCATGACTTAGCAGAGCAACACAAGGAGTTTGTTCTGTGACAAAAAGAGGAGATGCGACCAAAGGTGCAGTAAGGACTGAGCTGTATTCTTTTCTCATTCCATTTCTGTAGCATATTATATTTATTCTAGGCCAGGGGTAGGCAACTATGACATGTCTCTGACAGTCACAAAATGGGTGAGCAGTGTGGTCGGGCGGTAGGAAAAGCAAGTAGGATGCTTGGCTGCATAGCTAGACTTATAACAAGCAGGAAGAGGGAGATTGTGATCCCCTTATATAGAGCGCTGGTGAGACCACATTTGGAATACTGTCTCCAGTTCTGGAGACCTCACCTACAAAAAGAGATTGACGAAATTGAATGGGTCCAAAGACGGGCTACAAGAATGGTGGAAGGTCTTAAGCATAAAACGTATCAGGAAAGACTTCATGAACTCAATCTGTATAGTCTGGAGGACAGAAGGAAAAGGGGGGACATGATCGAAACCTTTAAATACAGTATGTTAAAGGGTTAAATAAGGTTCAGAAGTGTTTTTAATAGCAAAGTGAACACAAGAACAAGGGGACACAATCTGAAGTTAGTTGGGGGAAAGATCAAAAGCAACGTGAGAAAATATTATTTCACTGAAAGAGTAGTAGATCCTTGGAACAAACTTCCAGTAGACGTGGTTGATAAATCCATAGTAACTGAATTTAAACATGCCTGGGATAAACATATATCGATTGTAAGATAAAATACAGGAAATAGTATAAGGGCAGACTAGACGGACCATGAGGTCTTTTTTCTGCCGCCAGTCTTCTATGTTTCTATGTGGACTTCAACTCCCAGAATTCCTGAGCTAGCATGATTGCCGCAGGAATTCTGGGAGTTGAAGTCCCCAAGTCATAGGAGAGTCAACTTGGCCTACTCCTGTTGTAGGCTCCTTGGCCAAAACAATTGTGGACCTAGAGCTGTGATGATGAACCTATGGCATGGGTGCGACAGGTGACACGCGGAGCCATATCTGCGGGCACGTGAGTTGTTGCCCTAGCTCAGCTCCAGCGCACATGCGCTTGCCAACCAAATTTTCATCTGGCCCCGCTCACACCGCCCCTCCCCTCCCAGGAGTCTTCATGCGGCCTGTTTGGGATGCCAGGTAAGTATAGGGATCGCGCAGAGGCTCTGGGAGGGCATTTTTGGCCTCCGGGGAGGAAGAGGAGACCATTTTCGCCCTCCTCAGGCTCCAAGAAAGCCTCTGAAGCCTGGGGAGGGTGAAAAATGGACCCAGCGGGGCCCCCAGAAGTAGGGAAATGGGCCGTTTCTGGCCTTCAGAGGCTTTACAGAAGCCTGTGAGGCCCAAAATGGGATGTGTGCACACGTGTGGGGAGACGCACAGCATGTGAGGTGCTTATGTGTGCATTCACAGGAGGCCAGGGCCAGGAATGGGCAGCCAAAATTTTTACCACCGCACTGTGGGTGTGGCTTATTTTGTGGGTGTGGCTTAATGGTCATGTGACTGGGTAGGAGTGGCTTGCCGGCCATGTGATCAGGTGGAAGTGGCTAAAACAATCATCGTTCAAGTGACCTGTTAAGTCCTCGACTTACAACCTTACCAGTGTCGCTCACTGGGGTGACAATATGCTTCGCGATTCCCGCGCTCTCCTTCCTGGGTCGCCCCCCCCCCCGCCCTCTCAGGCTGGGTAGCTAGGTGAACAGGTGCTGCCAGAAGCTGCTCTGAGTCTTCCGAGAGGGGCGGCATACAAATCTAATAAATTATTATTATTAATAATAATAACAACAATAATATACTGTAATAATAAATGCTGCCAGGACAGCTTCCACCCACGCCTTCTGCTTGCACCTCAGGCGGGAGGGGCTCGCGTGAGGCTGGAGGGGAGCAGGGCAGGAGAGAGGGAAGCTCGTCTGGAGCCAGGAAGGAGGAAAGAGGAAAAAAGCAAGGAGTGCAGACGCAGCAGCAGCAGCAGCAGGGAAAAAGGAGAGCTCAGCCGAGACCAGTAATCCAGGAAGTGAGAGCCGCCGATCAGCTGGAGCTGCGCACACATCTTCATTTCTGCCGGTGGAACTGCGTTCCACTCCGTCCTGCCTGCTGCCCACCCCTGGGCAAGGCACAAGGGAGGACATTGAATTACAGGTATGGGCATATTGCATGTGTGCGCATACTTTGGCATCCAAGGAAGAAAAGGTTTACCATCACTGACCTAGAGTCTGAGTGCTTAGTCCTAGGAAAACAAAACCGAGTTTGTTAATGTCATTCTGCGCGAAGGCATTTGGTGTGCAAAGACCCCTCTCCTGACCAAGCCACGCTCGTTCATTTATTGCCTCTGAAACTGACAGGTAAGTTCTGACCACAGGTGCGTTTTCTTTTTCTATCCAAAGGTGTTGCCACAGCCATGACTGTTGTTACAACAAGGCGGAAATGTATGGCTGCAACCCCAAAGCCCTCACCTACCGGTTCTACGCCCAGAGAGATAAAATCAAGTGCGGTAAGTTAAAAAGAGAATTGGATGAAGGTAGCGCCCTGCATGAAGACCAAACTGGGAAGGAGAAACTCCAGCTAAACTGGCCGCTGGGTTGCTTAGATTTAAACTTTTTGCGACGTGGGAACTCTGCCGTTAACATTTGCAAGCTGCCGTTTACGGTTTAGCAGGATTACTAGGGCTTCTGTGACAGCTTGTTAAAACACAGTTTAGTCCAAAAGCTGGCTTATTTGCAGCTGCTTTTCACATGGGTTAGATTTTTGTAAGTAGGCTTCATTGGGCTGCAAGGGGAGATGTCACTCCAAATTTCATATACCCTTTTTTTAAGGCAGAAGAAAAAACCCCCAAATGAACCGGGAGTGTCCAGGCAATGCAAAGACTTGTGGATTTCAACTCAGCCAGCCAGCCGAGAGTTATAATAATAATAGAGTTGGAAGGGACCTTGGAGGTCTTCTAGTCCAACCCCCTGCTTAAGTATGAAACCCTATTTCAGAGAGATGGTTATCCAACATCTTCTTAAAAACTTCCAGTGTTGGAGCATTCATGACTTCTGGAGGCAAGCTGTTCCACTGGTTAATTGTTCTAACTATCAGGAAATTTTTCCTTAGTTCTAAGTTGCTTCCCTCCTTGTTTAGTTTGCACCCATGGCTTCTTGTCCTACCTTCAGGTGTTTTGGAGAATAGCTTGACTCCCTCTTCTTTTGTGGCAACCCCTGAGATATCGGAAGACTGCTATCATGTTACCCCTAGTCCTTCTTTTCATTAAACTAGATATAACCATTTCCTGCAACCGTTCTTCATATGTTTTAGCCTCATGTCCCCTAATCCTCTTTGTTGCTCTTCTCTGCACTCTTTCTATAGTCTCAACATCCTTTTTTTGCATCGTGGTGACCAAAACTGAATGCAGGATTCCAAGTGTGGCCTTACCAAGGCCTTATAAAGTGACATTAAGACTTCACATGATCTTGATTCTATCCCTCTGTTGATGTAGCCTAGAACTGTGTTGGCTTTTTTGGCAGCTGCTGCACACGGCTGGCTCATGTTTAAATGATTGTCCAGTTGAAGTCCACAAGTCTTAAAGTTTGCCAAGGTTGAACTTCCCTGAGGTAAACCGTACCAGCTGCTGTATTCTAATCTGATCACAGGTTACAGATTATTACTAGAGTTGGAAGGGACCTTGTAGGTCATCAAGTCCAGCCCTCCCCCCCCCCACTCTATTAGGAATCCCTACACCAGTGATGGCGAACATATGGCACGGGTGCCACAGGTGGCACGCGGAGCCATATCTGCTGGCACGCGAACCATTGCCCTAGCTCAGGGGTAGGCAAAATTGGCTCTTCTGTGACATGTGGACTTCAACTCCCAGAATTCCTAAGCTAGCATGATTGGCTCAGGAATTCTGGGAGTTATTTATTTATTTATTTGTTTGTTTATTTATTTATTAGATTTGTATGCCGCCCCTCTCCGTAGACTCGGGGCGGTTGAAGTCCACAAGTCATAGAAGAGCCAACATAGCTCAACTCCAACATGCATGTGTGTGCCAGCCAGCTGGTTTTTGGCTCACACAGAGGCTCTGGGAGGGCGTTTTTGGCTTCCAGAGAGCCACCCAGTGGGATGGGAGGCCGTTTTTACCCTCCCCCATCTCCAGGGAAGCCTTTGGAGCCTGGGGAGGGTGAAACACAATCCGACTGGGCCCACCAGAAGCTGGGAAACAGGCCGATTCTAGCCTCCAGAGGGCCGCTGGGGGAATGGGGGAAGGTTTTTTCGCCCTCCCCAGGCATTGAATCATGGGTGTAGGCACTCATCCATACGCGATAGCATGCATACATGCTCTTTCAGCACCTGAGGAATAAAATGTTCGCCCTCACTGCCCTACACCATTTCGGACAAATAGCAATCCTGTGAATCTGCCCAAATCAGGATGTTGGTTTGTGTCTTATGTGAGCTTAGCCACTGTCTTCCCTCTCTGCAGTCAAATCAAGAGACCGCTGTGAAAAAATGGTGTGTGAGTGTGACCAGAAAGCCGCCAGTTGCTTCCAGAAGAACCTTTTCACCTACAACCTTCAATTCCGAAACCTTCCGGCAACCAACTGCAGGGCTCAGCGGCCATTTTGTTGAAGCTCGTTTCTTTCAGGCAGTAGAAGCAGCTGCTTCTTCCCGGTCGAAATTCTGCCTGCATTTTCAGTCAATTTCTCTATAAAAATGGAACCACGCGGGGACACTGAGATATATACATTATACACACATGTATTAACCTAGGGCAAAATAAATATGTCTCCAACCTACCCTCTTGTTGTTCAGTGCACAATTTAGTCTGGCTTCAAAGAACCTGCTGCATTACATTGAGGGTGGGGGAATGGAAAATATAGAATTCTTTATTGGCCAAATGTGATCGGACACACAAGGAATTTGTCTTTGGTGCATATGCTCTCAGTGTACATAAAAGAAAAAAGACATTTGTCAAGAATGTCTTAAGCATAAAACTTTCTTAAGCATAAAACTTATCAGGAAAGACTTAGTGAACTCAATCTGTATAGTCTGGACTCTGGAGGACAGAAGGGAAGGGGGGGCACGATTGAAACATTTAAATATGTTAAAGGGTTAAATAAGGAGGGAAGTGTTTTTAATGAGAAAGTGAACACAAGAACAAGGGGGCACAATGTGAGGTTAGTTGGGGGAAAGATCAGAAGCAACGTGATAAAATATTATTTGACTGAAAGAGTAGTAGATGCTTGGAGCAAACTTCCAACAGACGTGGTTGGTAAATCCACAGGAACTGAATTTTAACACACCTGGGATAAACATAGATCCATCCTAAGATAAAATACAGGAAATAGTATAACAGCAGATTAGATGGAACATGAGGTCTTTTTCTGCTGTCAATCTTCTATGTTTCTGTGTTTAGAATTATGAGATGCAACATTTAATGATTGTCGTATACCATTTCAGAGAGGTGGCTGTCCAGTTTTTTCTTAAATTACGCCCCCCCCCCCCTTTCCAGTGATGGAGCACCTACAACTTCTGGTGGCAAGCAGTTCCACTAGTTAATTGTCCTCATTGTTAGGAAGTTTCTCCTTAATTCCAGGTTGCTTGTCTCCTTGGTTAGTTTCTGACTATTGGAAACATTGACAATGGTTGCCGTTTCCGTGTGTGTGTATATGTGTGTGATCACATCGCCATTTTCAACCTTTCCAGCTGGATTTCTGACCATTAAGTCCAAGCAGGTGGGATTTGCTTAATGACACTTAGCAATTCGCTATACAATCATAGTAATTCGCTTAACAATCACAGCAAAAAAAGTCACACAATTGGACACAAGTCTTTTAACAACCATCTTATATGGCAACATATGTCTGTCATAGTGTGCATTTCTAGGCACCGGGATTTTTTTAAAGCATCAGAAATGTTTGCTCTTAGAAGCCTGCAATTAATCCTTCCCTAACATAAAATTTCGTAGTATTACTAAGAAAGCAGAAATAAACTGGTACCTCTACTTACGAACTTAATTCCTTCCATGATCAGGTTCTTAAGTAGAAAGGTTTGTAAGAAGGAGCAATTTTTCCCATAGGAATCAATGTAAAAGCAAATAATGTGTGCAGGGAGGGTGGAGGCCTGTTTCCTCCCAGGAGTTTCCTAGAGAGGCCTCACGGAGGCTTCTCCCCGCCTTTTCCGGCCCTGTTTCCTCCCAGATTCCTAGACAGGCTCCATGGAGGATCCTCCCTGCCTTTTCCGATTACAGTTTCCTCTCAGGATATTCCTAGAGAGGCCTCATGGAGGCTTCTCCCCGCCTTTTCTGGCCCTGTTTCGGAGGGTCGGGTTTGTAAGTGGAAAATGGTTCTTGAGCAGAGGTAAAAAAATCTTGGAACACCCGATTCTTATCTAGAAAAGTTTGTAAGTAGAGGCATTTGTAGGTAGAGGTACCACTGTATAAACATTTCAAAGGAAAATATTTTGGCTTCTTACCAAAAAAGAAGAAGAAGTAGCCACTTGGCTTCCAGGCCATAAAACTGTTCCCAATAAATTTTATCCTATGAAATATAGCATGACTTAATTCCTCACCCTATTTAAAAGAGGTCCAAACCAGAAAAATTACAAGGAAACTATAGTTGGTTTACTGGAAGAAAAATATCTCCCAAGTTTATTTATACTTTTGTAAATAAGACATTGCTGTCCATCTCTCCCACTCTCTCTCTCTCTCCCCCCCCCCAACAAGATTTTACAAATACATATATTTTGCTTGGCGATATATTACATTTTAACATATTAAACAAGGACTTCTATACACACTAAAAAAAATTAAACACTGACATGAAGAAGTCTGTACCAGTACAAACTCTTCCCTATAATCTTGTTTTTAAAAAAACATCAACACAAAACCATGAAAACAATACAAGTTTTATAAAAATAACACTTCCCATCAATTCTCATTGTTTAAAAAAAGAGAGAGAGAGAAGGAAGAAATGATATTATCAAGACACTGCTCAAAAAAATAAAAAAAACACTTAAACAACAGAATATAACTATGTAAATCAAACTTCTGTGAAATCAAACTGTCCACTTAGGAAGCAACACTCATGACCAATCAATTCCACATGTCAGCACATTCATCTTTGTACAGAACAAAGTATTCAATGAGAATATTTCATTCATTCAGGTCTAGGATGTGTTCTTTGACTGTTCCCTTTAATTTTTTGAGCAGTATATTTTAGCAAGCAGCGGCATGTCGATGGGTACAATTACTAGATTATGGCTAAGAGCCGGGCCAGCCGTCTCCCCAGAATAAGGCTGTATCAAGTGTTCTGGTGCATAATTGAAATTCAAATCCTCATAATCAAACTTCAGTTTTCACCAGAGGGGTTCCATTTTACCAAGCAAGATGAATTAAGTTTCTGTAAAACACACTGCCTTAATGTTTCCAGTTTTGAAAAAGACAGAAACTTGGTAATGACAGGAATATCTCTGGGACTCAGCTTTTGAGTTCTGCATCCACCAATATTTTCTTTCAACCGTTCACCCCCATCCATTCAAAAAGAGAAGGAAGGGAGGAAAAATGAATTGGAAATAAGGAAGGACAGATGAGGAAGGAAAGGAAGGAAGAGATGGACGAAGGAAGGAAGGAAGGAAGGAAGGAAGGAAGGAAGGAAGGAAGGAAGGAAGGAAGGAAGGAAGGAAGGGAAATCAATTGGAAATAAGAGTGGGAAGAGAGGGAGGGAGGAAGGAAGGGAAGGAAGGACCCCAAAGTATCTGAAATAGACTTCGTGCTAATCCATCATGCAGCTGCCCTTGGAATAGGCCCCATCAAACTGTGTTTCCTTTAATAAGCTGCAGTTGAACCATGGTTTTGAACCCTTGATGAGCCAATATTAGTAATACATGGGAATAAACAATAGTGGGCAGCAGAGGGTGTGCGCAGATGTGTGGCTCTGGTAGGAAATACCAGGATGTGTACACAGCCGCGTGCCCAGGGGTGGGCTACTGCCCAGACAGGGGTGGGAACACAGTGGGGTAGCAAAAATGGAGCCCCACCCCGGAGTGCCCAATTTGCAAGGAAAGATGTTGAAAGAAAATGCAGGGCGTCCTGTATAAGCCACGGCCACAGTGTGGTAGTAAAAATTTTGGTAGTCCTTCACTGTGCGCCCCTGACGTGCCCCTGTGTGAGTGCGAGATTTTGGTAATTTTCACCAATTTTTTGCTTCGGCGCATGCGCGGAACCAAAAATATTGGCAAAAATCACCGAAATCTCACATTCACGCATGTCCTCCCACGAGATTTGGCTTTCGGCACATACGCCGAAGCCAAATCTTGTACCGACAGGTGTGTGTGTGACCGATAGGCACATGTGCGCCCATCACGGCCTACAAGCAAGCTCCGGTAGTAGGCAAGTCAAGCGGCTCATCCCTGGGAATAAATCTTCTGTATCTGACCCTATCAGGCAGCCATTATGGGCCTTGCTTGTCTTATGTTTGCAAATGGCGGCCGACTGCCAGCAGCCGGCAAAGAAGACTCCCCGGCCAGCGAGGAGGAACGTTGTAGAAAAACCTCTTTTTGTGGATCCATTTCTGTGGCTAATCATTTCGGCAGGTGTATTTTTACAAGGCCGTTGTCGAAAAACCTCTTTTTGTGGATCCATTTCTGCGGCTAATCATTCCGGCAGGTGTATTTTTGCAAGGCCACATCACATTGTTTCAGAAAGTTTGGGGAACAAAAATTCCTTGTGGGGAGATCTGTTGAAACTGGCATCCGTTTTAGAGGATGGGTAGAGATGTGGTATCTCACTCTTCACACGTTGTCCCTCCTTGTTTTTGTGGTTCTTGTTCTTTTTGTCACACAGGACCCCTTCATCTCTCGGTTGGAGGTCAACCCTCCGAAGCAGACATCCAAAGGCGAAAGCTTATCGGTAAGAAGGATGGAAGTGGAGGCTGCGCCGATTGAGTTTTTCGGGATTGTTGGATGCCATGTGAGAAAAATCCCGGAAGATGTCAAGGTAGGTGGCATCTCCTGCGAGAGAAAGAAAAACACAACATAGTTGTGTGTTGGCAGCTCTGTGTTAGCAAAAACTTCAGAAGAGAAGGATTTAGGGGTAGTGATTTCTGACAGTCTCAAAATGGGTGAACAGTGCGGTCAAGCGGTAGGGAAAGCGAGTAGAATGCTTGGCTGCATAGCTAGAGGTATAACAAGCAGGAAGAGGGAGATTGTGATCCCGCTGTATAGAGCGCTGGTGAGACCCCATTTGGAATACTGTGTCCAGTTCTGGAGACCTCACCTACAAAAAGAGATTGATCAAATTGAACAGGTCCAAAGATGGGCTACATAAATGGTGGAAGGTCTGAAGCATAAAACTTAGCAGGAAAGACTTTCCTGAACTCAAATCTGTATAGTCTGGAGGACAGAATGGAAAGGGGGGACTTGATCGAAACATTTAAATATGTTAAAGGGTTAAATAAGGTTCAGGAGGGAAGTGTTTTTAATGGGAAAGCGAACACAAGAACAAGGGGGCACAATCTGAGGTTAGTTGAGGGAAAGATCAGAAGCAACATGAAAAAAAATATTATTTGACTGAAAGAGTAGTAGATGCTTGGAACCAACTTCCAGCAGACGTGGTTGGTAAATCCACAATAACTGAATGTAAACATGCCTGGGATAAACATAGATCCATCCTAAGATAAAATACAGGAAATAGTATAACAGCAGACTGGTGGGATTTCAGACAAGGTTGCTTCTCCTCTTGGCAAATACAACATTGCGGTTAAGTTCGGTTTCTTGGGAGAAGAAGGGGGAAGAGAGGGGATGTCTGAGAATGCTGGCCATGTTCACACCACCCCATTAAGCCATGATTTAGTCCGGAAATCACATTGATTGGGTTCGTGCCACGTGCCAAGTTTGTAAACAGTAGCTTGTAAATCTCTCTGGCTGTGGATATGGTTATCTACCTAGCACTAATGCAATCAGTACTAATTGATTTCTTGATGGGCCCATCACACAAACCACATGGGTGGTAAAATAGGAGAAAAGCTCTTGGCACGGCACATTAATTTTCTGTTTCGGGGTATCCACAGAGCCCAACCATTCTCAGGTGGCAAAGGCAGAAATTACGGGCAGTAGAAAAGCTTGTTTTCCTCAAACTTGATAGTAATAGGCACATGCAAATTATCTTGAAGGGCAAGACCCCAAATATCGTGTATTGTAGAAACACACAAAGCCTGCAGTCATTTCCCGAACGAACTATCCAGGGAAAATCTCCAGGAATCCTAACCTCTGTTCTTGGCTCCCGTTTCCTTTTGAATTGTGATCAAAAAGATGTTTCAAGCATTAAATCCCAAATTGTAGAATCTAAACTGTATTTCTCATAGCATTCTGTGGCAGGGTTCGTTTCTCCCACGCTCCCATCCAAGTTTTTGAAATCTCAAGATTTTTTATCAGTGATGGTAATGTCTACAATATGCAAACATTTGCAAAAAAAAAAGGAAAACAAACTTTGATAAAAGTTTTTTCTGGGCCATCTGTTGCTGGCGTATTACTCTTGGAACGCACTAGCAAAAAACAACAACACTTGCATACACAACAGCTTGTTACAATCATCCAGATGATTACAACAACCCTAATTTGGTATACAACTTGGAAATGGAAACTAAGCAGGAAGTCTTAAGAAATTGATTTCCATCTGGAAACAAGATCAAATGATTTGGAACGCCCAACGTCTCAGAAGAATTTTTGGAAAACTGGAAAGCCTCCAAAAAATACATATATCCACTGCTCAAAAAAATAAAGGGAACACTCAAATAACACATCCTAAATCTGAATGAATGAAATATTCTCATGGAATACTTTGTTCTGTACAAAGTTGAATGTGCACAACAGCATGTGAAATTGATAGTTAATCCGTGTTGCTTCCTAAGAGGACAGTTTGATTTCACAGAAATTTGTTTGACTTGGAATTATATTATGTTGTTTAAGTGTTCCCTTTATTTTTTGAGCAACATACATACATTCATACATACATACATACATACATACATACATACATACATACATACATACATACATACATAAAAACAGAGAAGATTGACGGCAGAAAAAGACCCCATGGTCCAGCTAGTCTGCGCTTATACTATACTGCTCAAAAAAATAAAGGGAACACTTAAACAACACAATATAACTCCAAGTAAATCAAACGTCTTTGAAATCAAACTGTCCACTTAGGAAGCAACACTGATTGACAGTCAATTTCATATGTTGTCAGCACATTCAACAAAGTATTCAATGAGAATATTTCATTCATTCAGATCTAGGGTGTGTTCTTTGAGTGTTACCTTTATTTTTTTGAGCAGTGTATTTCCTGTATTTTATCTTAGGATGGATATATGTTTATCCCAAGCCTGTTTAAATTCAGTGACTGTGGATTGACCAACCATGGCTGCTGGAAGTTTGTTCCAAGTATCTACTACTCTTTTAGTCAAATAATATTTTCACACGTTGCTTCTGATCTTTCTCCCAACTAACCTCAGATTGTGCCCCCAAGTTCTTATGTTCACTTTTTATTAAAAAAAAACTTCTCTCCTGAACCTTTTATATATATATATATGTATCAAATGTTTTTTTGGCTGAAATTTTAAAATTTCAGCTAAAATTTTAAAATTTCAGCTAAAATTTTAAAATTTCAGCTAAAAAAACATTTGATATATACAGAATATAGTTGTCGACTATGAATACATTAACTGCCTTGAAATGGTCCTGGGTTGGGCCTAGAGGCAAAAAGGAGCTGTGACGTTCCTTCAATATACCAGGGTGATCCGACATAAAAAAACCACACACACACATATATAAGAGGTGTGAATTCTTCATCTTTCTTTATGTCCACATCATTCCCCACGAAAGGATCATAGTTTCTACATCACCTATTTTCAGCTGGCAGTTTGGCGCAGCAGCAGCGCGTTGTTGGGAAATTGACCGAATTGACCAGGCCTAATGTGATGAGGTGGAGTGAAAAGAAAAGCAAATCTAATGGATTGCCACTTTGGGGAGTTTTTAAAAGCAGCCAGGAACTACCACCCCAGAAGGAAATAGGGCAGTTGCAGTTTATGCAGCAAGGAGATTAAATCGGCGGAAAGAGATAATGAAGAGGAGAGAGAGATCCTTAGAAACATAGAAGATTGACAGCAGAAAAAGACCTCCTGGTCTATCTAGTCTGCCCTTATACTATTTCCTGTATTTTATCAGGATGGATTTATGTTTATCCCAGGCATGTTTAAATTCAGCTACTGTGGATTTCCCAAACACGTCTGCTGGAAGTTTGTTCCAAGCATCTACGACTCTTTCAGTCAAATAATATTTTTTCACGTTGCTTCTGATCTTTCCCCCAACTAACCTCAGATGGTGCCCCCTTGTTCTTGGGTTCACTTTCCTATTAAAAACACTTCTCTCCTGAACCTTATTTAACCCTTTAATATATCTAAATGTTTCGATCGTGTCCCCCCTTTCCCTTCTGTCCTCCAGACTAGACAGATGGAGTTCATGAAGTCTTTCCTGATCAGTTTTATGCTTAAGACCTTCCACCATTTTTGTAGCCCGTCTTTGGACCCGTTCAATGTTATCAATAGTTTTTTCTAAGTGAGGTCTCCAGAAGTGTTCCAAATGTGGTCTCGCCAGTGCTCTCTACAGCGGGATCACAACCTCCCTCTTCCTGCTTGTTATACCTCTAGCTATGCAGCCAAGCATTCTACTTGCTTGGCTGCATCCTTCTATTAAAATGTTAGGCAGGGTGCAGAGAAAGCCAAGTTGATCTCTTTTTCTTTGCTTTCCACCCAAGTGGTCAGCAGGAAGCTTTGGATAATTGAAAATCCTCCTCCTCCATAAGTCTGACTCGAGGAATGGCCAACGATCCTTTGAACTTAAATCTTTACACCCACACACCCAGGGAGCATGAGTGGAGAAAATGCCTCCTGTTATTTTCAAATTAACAACAGTAGGAGCTTCAGTTCCCACCTACGTCGAAGACGTTACGGAGATGTCTTTGCCACTATTCAATAGGCCAGTGATGGCGAACCTATGGCACAAGTGCCACAGGTGGCACATGGAGCCATATCTGCTGGCACGCAAGCTGTTATCCTAGCTCAGCTCCAACATGCATGTGTGTGCCGACCAGCTGATTTTTAGCTCACACAGAGGCTCTGGGAGGGCGTTTTTGGCTTCCAGAGAGCCTCCAGGGGGACAGGGGGAGGCGTTTTTACCCTCCCTCCGCTCCACGGAATATTTGAAGCCTGGGGAGGGCGAATCATGAGCCTATTGGGCCCACCAGAAATTGGGAAACAGGCCATTTCTGGCCTCCAGGAATTGGGGGGAGCTGTTTTTGCACTCCCCAGGGATTGAATGATAGTCGTGGGCACTCGAGCGTGCACAATAGCATGCATGCACTCTTTTGGCACCCGAAGAAAAAAAAGGTTCCCCATCAATGCAATGGCATTGCAGTCCTTTCCACATTATTATCACCAGGGGGCGGTACCGAAGTTACTTCCATTTGCTGTGATCTGGTTGAGCAAAAAAAGGAGACCAAGGCCAAAAATCTTAATCCTAACATTAATAAGGGTCAGGCATTTAAAAAGTGGGGTCTTTACTCACCCTCGTTTGGCCGCTTGTTCTTTTTAAAGAACTACACTACTCAAAAAAATAAAGGGAACACTCAAAAGAACACATCCTAGATCTGAATGAATGAAATATCCTCATGGAATACTTTGTTCTGTACAAAGTTGAATGTGCTGACAACAAAATGAAATTGACTGTCAATCAGTGTTGCCTCCTAAGTGGACAATTTGATTTCACAGAAGTTTTATTTACTTGGAGTTATATTGTGTTGTTTAAGTGTACCCTTTCTTTTTTTGAGCAGTATATTTAGATAGATGGATAGATAAATAGATGGATGGATAGGTAGGTAGGTAGAAAGATAGATAGATAGATAGATAGATAGATAGATAGATAGATAGATAGATAGATAGATAGATAGATAGATAGATGGCATGTTAATATTGATTGTTTCCTAATTGCTTATTTGTACCCTATGACAATCATTAAGTGTTGTGGCTCATGATTCTTGATAAATGTGTATATTTCTTTATGTACACTGAGAGTATATGCAGCAAAGACAAATTCCTTGTGTGTCCAATCACATTTGGTCAATAAAGAATTCTATTCTATTCTATTTTCTATATTCTATTCTACACTGCTCAAAAAAATAAAGGGAACACTTAAACAACAGAATATAACTCCAAGTAAATGAAACTTCTGTGAAATCAAACTGTCCACAGAAGTTTGATTTACTTGGAGTTATATTCTGTTGTTTAAGTGTTCCCTTTATTTTTTATTTTTTTGAGCAGTGTATTTTCCCCCAGCGGCATTTTTTTTAAGGCCCTCTTATAAAGCGGCTTCCCTTATCCCAGTAGCTATCGGCAGGAGGATTTTTTTTTTGGCCTGTATTGTTAATCTGTCTTATCTCCTGGGGAAGCCGGCACAATGAAAGGGCAGGGGAGGCGTTTGAATTACAGCCCTCATCCTATTCCCCAGCTGATTCCTTGGAGGATATACCTGGCATGCACTTCTCTGGTGGCACGTCGAAGCCAACGGCCCAATCTTTTGACCTAGTGTCTTTCTTTTATTTGCACAAAGCAGCCATAAACTACCTGTGGTGGAACGATGGCCAGGTGGGATGCGCCTTGGGTCATACAGTAGTCCATGCTTGGATTTTCGGGAGATAACAGTTCCCCAAAAGACTTAAGAATTTTGCCATTGGGAGGTTTTTCTTGGCTGCCCACTCTAGCCAGTACCCCAGGCCTCGTACCCACCTCCCCCCAGTCGAGAAGCACTGGTTTCTAACCTTGTTTAGCTTCCAAGTCCAACCAAGATGAATTCTGGACATTTTGCTTAGAATCAGGGGATCGGCAAAGTTGGCTCTTCTATGACGTATGGACTTCAACTCCCAGAATTCCTGAGCTGTTCATGCTAGCTCGGGAATTTTGGGAGTTGAAGTCCACATGTGGTAGAAGAGCCAACTTTGCCTATCCTTGGCTTAGGTAACCTTAAAAGCAGTACAGGCTGCTGTCCCCACGGAAGGGGAACACAATGGGGCTAGTAAATATTTATTGAATATTTAATAGTTATTTTATTGTCCTTCTCTAGTACCTTAGTATGATCCTTAATTACTTTTATTGTCCTTCTCTAGTACCTTAGTATGATCCTTAATTACTTTTAAAATAAGAATTAAATACACTGCTCAAAAAAATAAAGGGAACGCTTGAACAACACAATATAACTCCAAGTCAATCAAACGTCTTTGAAATCAAACTGTCCACTTAGGAAGCAACACTGATTGACAATCCATTTCACATGCTGTTGTGCACATTCAACTTTGTACAGAACAAAGTATTCAATGAGAATATTTCATTCATTCAGATCTAGGATGTGTTCTTTGAGTGTTCCCTTCGTTTTTTTTGAGCAGTATAGTATGTTTTTACCCATAAACGCTTTAATCATTTTAATCATTATCATTATCTAAACCTTTATAGCAATGAAAGAAAATCGAGCTACTTGCCTAACCTGTTATCCTACTGAACCTTGTGGGTTCAGTACAAAACCTTAAAATGTGACTGTGCTCCTCAACAAATAATGCCGCCTATCATTTGTCTTTTGTGTGGCTCTTCAAATAATGTAATTTAATCCACTGAAAAAAGAGTCCAAGCACCTATTTGAAAACTTTATCTTGGTCGGGAAGCCACTCCCGCCCAGTCACATGACCTTTAAGCCACTCCCCCGGTCACATGATTGTCAAGCTACTCCCACCTGGTCACATGGCCAGCAAGTCACACCCACAAAGTAAGCTATGCCCACAGCTGGGATAGGAGGAGACTTAACAACTCTGCTTGGCAGCTTCCCAGAAAACTGGTGGCATTCTATTATTATTATTATTTAGATTTGTGTGCCGCCCTTCTGCAATATTCAGAAATAAGTTTCCCAGTTAAGCAAAGTTTCCAGCTGCGAGTTAGGTGGACCCTCTTCCATCGAAATTAAAGCAAATAATAATTGCTGGAGAAATCAATTAGAAGTGGACCGCCTAAAATCATTTCTGGTGGGGTGCTTTTAATAATTCCACGAAGATCCGAGCTTCCCCCTGCTTCCATCACTAAGGACCGTTCACATCACATCTAACGCCAATCTTGGAAGGGGGTGTTTTTATTTATTTTATTATTTAATTTTATTTAATCCCCCCCTCCCCAAAGCTTGAGTGTTAATATGCAGGTGTGAAGCGGGGAGGGGGGGGAGGAAAGAAGTGAGAGAGATCGCCGAATAAAGACCAAGATGCAAGAAGAAGAGGAGATAAAAGCGTTTACTCTAGATTTTTATTAACAGTGTTTCAAGAGACAATAGAAGGAAGAAGAGGAAGGAAGTAAGACATCAGAGCATCGGAATAAATTTTTTTTTTGCTCTCCCCCTGCGCCCCCTCCCACCGCACGCTTCCCACCCTGGCTTAATTTTTTTTCTCTGTAGGTGCCAAACTTTTCTTTCCTTGTTGTTGTTTTTTTTAAAAAAAACCCATACAAAGGTAAACAACGTACAGAGAATTCAAGTTCAGCAGACAGACCAGTAAGGGCAAAATAAGGGGGGGGGGAAGGAAGATAGGAAGTTCTAAGAGGTCGGGGGGGGCTTCCGTTTCATTTCCCCCACCCTGCTGACAAGAAAGAGGAAGAAAATTTAAAAAAATAAAAAAAAATTCGAAAAGGAACCGGTATGAACAAAGGCTGTCCTCAAAGCAAAGCCTAAAGAGATAGGAGGAAGGGATGATTAAGATGCAGGAATATACAGTGGTACCTCTACTTACGAACTTCATTCATTTTGTGATCAGGTTCTTAGGTAGAAAAGTTTGTAAGAAGAAGCAATTTTTCCCATAGGAATCAATATAAAAGCAAATAATGCCTGCGATTGGGGAAACCACAGGGAGGGTGGAGGCCCTGTTTCCTCCCAAGAGATTCCTAGAGAGGCCCCACGGAGGATTCTCCCCGCCTTTTCCGGCCTGTTTCCTCCCAGGAGATTCCTAGAGAGGCCCCACAGAGGCTTCTCCCTGCCTTTTCCGGTTACAGTTTCAGAGACTTGGGTTTGTAAGTGGAAAATGATTTTTGAGAAGAGGCAAAAAAATCTTGAACACCCAGTTCTTATCTAGAAAAGTTCGTAAGTAGAGGCGTTTGTAGGTAGAGGTACCACTGTATTTTACAGTTTCTCAAATCCACCCTTTCCCAGAACTTAAAAAACTTAAAAGAGCCGTACATCTGGTTGTTTTCTGTGCATCCAGCTGAAACAGGTGGCTACTTTCAGGGCGCAAAGATGAAAAGCTGGGTTATTCCCACTAAACTGCTATTTTTCTCCTGAGCTACGAGGTTTATTCCCAACTATCTCCCCTGGTATCAAAGACGGGGAAGGGCCTTCTCTGTGGTGGCTCCGGCTCTCAGGAACCAGCTGCTCCTGGAGATCCGTACCCTCCCCACCCTACCGGCCTTCCGCACAGTTGTAAAGGCCTGGCTGGCTGTTGACCGAAGGAGATACCATCGAGATCCAGCCATGAGAGATATTGAGATATGTATGGCTTTTACTAGGGTTTTGTAATTTATTTTTAAAATCATTATTTTTAAATATTGTTTTTATTTGTCACAAGCCGCCCGGAGTCCTTGAGGAGTTGGGTGGCATATGAATTAGATTAATAAATAAATTAGATTAATAAGACAGCAAAGAGTCATCATCAAGCAATTCGGCAGAATATATATCATTCGTAGCTCGAGAGGAGAAAAAAAAAGCAAGAATACTACCACTCAACAATACATCGCCCTCCCCTTTTTATTTAATTCGGTGCTGTTGAAATAGGAAGTATGGGACCCGCTGGGCTCGGGAAAGGGCCGGGATTCAATATGGAGTTCTGGCTTTTATAATACAAAAATGTCTTCCTTTTCTAATATAAAAAAATAAATATGTGTTTTTTTCCCCTTGAGGTGAGGATGCCCAGCGTTGTGGAAAACATCCAGGGGTTCAGGTTTAAACCCAATGAGGTCCCAATAGGGTTTGCTGTTCTGTACTGGTTAGAGTTTCTGAATTTCGGCCATTAAGGTGGACTTCAACTCCCAGAATTCCCCCAGCCAGTCAGCCAGCCACAGCTGGAGAATTCTGGGACCACCTGTCTTAAAAAATGGCTGAGGTTGAGAAACGCTGGGTTAAGGCACAGGACAATGGGTAGGAAGCAGTGATGGC